>NC_045446.1:104383001-104503280 GCF_002776525.5 Piliocolobus tephrosceles | reverse complement strand
GTTGTTCCTTTCCATGTTTAGGGCTTCCTTCAGGGTCTCTTGTAAGGCAGGCCTGGTGGTGACAAAATCTCTAAGCATTTGCTTATCTGTAAAGGATTTTATTTCTCCTTCACTTATGAAACTTAGTTTGGCTGGATATGAAATTCTGGGTTTAAAATTATTTTCTTTAAGAATGTTGAATATTGGCCCCCACTCTCTTCTGGCTTGTAGAGTTTCTGCTGAGAGATCTGCTGTTAGTCTGATGGGCTTCCCTTTGTGGGTAACCCAACCTTTCTCTCTGGCTGCCCTTAAGATTTTTTTCCTTCATTTCAACTTTGGTGAATTATGTGTCTTGGAGTTGCTCTTCTCAAGGAGTATCTTTGTGGCATCCTCTGTATGTCCTGAATTTGAATGTTGGCCTGCCTTACTAGGTTGGGGAAGTTCTCCTGGATGATATCCTGAAGAGTGTTTTCCAACTTGGTTCTATTTTGCCCCCTCACTTTCAGGCACCCCAATCAGATGTAGATTTGGTCTTTTTACATAATCCCATACTTCTTGCAGGCTTTGTTCATTTCTTTTTCTTCTTTTTTGTTTAGATTTCTCTTCTCACTTCATTTCATTCATTTGATCCTCCATCGCTGATACTCTTTCTTCCAGTTGATCGAGTCGGTTACTGAAGCTCGTGCATTTGTCACATATTTCTCGTGTCATGATTTTCATCTCTGTCAGTTCGTTTATGGCTTTCTCTGCATTAATGATTCTAGTTATCAATTCTTCCACTCTTTTTTCAATATTTTTAGTTTCTTTGCGCTGGGTACGTAATTCCTCCTTTAGCTCTGAGAAGTTTGATGGACTGAAGCCTTCTCTCATCTCGTCAAAGTCATTGTCCGTCCAGCTTTGATGCGTTGCTGGCGATGAGGTGTATTCCTTTGGAGGGGGAGATGCACTGTTATTTTTTGAATTTCCAGCTTTTCTGCCCTGCTTTTTCCCCATCTTTGTGGTTTTATCTGCCTGTGGTCTTTGATGATGGTGACGTATTGATGGGGTTTTGGTGTGGGCGTCCTTCCTGTTTGTTAGTTTTCCTTCTAACAGTCCGGACCCTTAGCTGTAGGTCTGTTGGAGATTGCTTGAGGTCCACTCTAGACCCTGTTTGCCTGGGTATCAGCAGCAGAGGCTGCAGAAGATAGAATATTGCTGAACAGCCAGTGTACCTGTACCTGTCTGATTCTTGCTTTGGAAGCTTCCTCTCAGGGGTGTACTCCACTGTGTGAGGTGTGGGGTGTCAGTCTGCCCCTAGTGGGGGATGTCTCCCAGTTAGGCTACTCAGGGTTCAGGGACCCCCACTTGAGCAGGCAGTCTGTCCCTTCTCAGATCTCAACCTCCGTTTTGGGAGATCCACTGCTCTCTTCAAAGCTGTGAGGCAGAGTCGTTTGCGACTGCAGAGGTTTCTGCTGCTTTTTGCTGTTGGTGGTGGTGGCGGTGGTGTTTAGCTGTGCCCTGTCCCCAGAGGTGGAGTCTACAGAGACAGACAGGCCTCCTTGAGCTGCTGTGAGCTCCACCCAGTTCGAGCTTCCCAGCAGCTTTGTTTACCTACTTAAGCCTCAGCAATGGCAGGTGCCCCTCCCCCAGCCTTGCTGCTGCCTTGCTGTTAGATGGCAGACTGCTGTGCCAGCAGTGAGGGAGGCTCCGTGGGCGTGTGACCCTCCTGGCCAGGTGTGGGATATAATCTCCTGGTGTGCCCATTTGCTAAGACCCTTGGTAAAGCACAGTATTGGGGTGGGAGTTACCCAATTTTCCAGGTGTTGTGTGTCTCAGTTCCCCTGGCTAGGAAAAGGGATTCTCTTCCCCATCTTGCGCTTCCCAGGGAAGGCAATGCCTCACCCTGCTTCAGCTCTTGCTGGTCGGGCTGCAGCAGCTGACCAGCACTGATTGTCCAGCACTCCCTAGTGAGATGAACCCAGTACCTCAGTTGAAAATGCAGAAATCACCTGTCTTCTGTGTCGCTCGCGCTGGCAGCTGGAGACTGGAGCTGTTCCTATTCGGCCATCTTGCTCCGCCCCCTACTTTTCTTTTTTTAAACTCCTTGTGGTCCCAAAAAGTAACCCAAGGTTGTTTGTTTATCCTGGGGGAGAGATCCTGGGAATCACTGAGAAAGCCTCATTTTATCTCACATTTAAGGAGTGAGCTCTGATTGTACCTAATCTGACTACCTCCTTAGCAGCTGTAAGAGAGAAATCTTCCTTAGAGCCTCACTCCAAAGAAAAAGATAGAAATATACTCTAAAGAGAAACATCCCCTGGGAGTTTCATAAGGGAAATTACATTTTCAAATTCCTTCAGCATCCATGAATCTAATCCATTGGATCTGGATAGTAGTCTACAGAGTATGGAGTTTGCCGAGATCTGTGGTTCTTTTCATCTGAAGCCTTTGTTCAGGAAGCCCTGGTCTTCCTCCTCCAGCCACATCTCAGGTCTGGGGCATTTTCCTACAAGGACACAACAATATTAAACTTTGTTAAGGAAGGAAGAAGAGCCACAAAGCAACTCACTCAGTAATTTTCTTGCTGACCCCAATCTAAGCTGGTTTTTATTCCTTATCTTGATTCCACTATGGAGACAAAAATGAAGATTTCTTTCTAAGACCAATCATTTTAAGGGGCAAATAAAAAGTGGCAATGCAAATACACTCACAAAGAAAAAAAAAAAAAGAAAAGAAATGAACGGAAACCAAAATGAACAGAAACCAAAAACCAGCCTCTGCACTCATAAAACGTGATTGCTTTATGGTGAACAGACAGTCCACAACGAATGGCAAGTTAATTGTCTATTGATGCTGTCCTCTTCAGCCTCTTGGTAGGCAAGGATTTGATCATCTCATGTTCTTTAAAGATAAGAATGCAGACCACAGAATCTTGCTGGAGATGATAACACAGTTTCTTGAGTGAAGGCTATAAAGGGACAACACCATAGACCTTGGCAAATCCCAGAGCAAATCTCTTAACCTTGAGGCCACGCTTTCCAGTACAGACTATGGGAACAGGGAGCAGAGGGAAATGGAGTGATCAGAAATCTTCCCTGATACTTGATGAGCTTCCTTTGGGAAAGTTAAAAGGGAGTACATGTAAACAGCAACCTGACTGAGTAGTCTTAGAGGCTGCAGACTGCAGTCAGGTGCATTGCAGGGGCAGCCTGTTGAATACCTTTGAAACTGCCCTTTCGTAGAGTAGCTATAAAGGAGGACTGCTATGGTCTGAATGTTTTGCTCTCCCCATAAGTTATATCTTGAA
This sequence comes from Piliocolobus tephrosceles, assembly GCF_002776525.5. Classification (NCBI taxonomy): domain Eukaryota; kingdom Metazoa; phylum Chordata; class Mammalia; order Primates; family Cercopithecidae; genus Piliocolobus; species Piliocolobus tephrosceles. Next base: position 104,500,015 of record NC_045446.1, on the reverse strand, counting down.
ACCTAATTCCCAATGTTACAGTTTTAAAGGGAGGACTTTGGGGGGTGACTAGATCATGAGGATGGAGTCCTCATGAATGAGATTAGTGCCCTTATAAAAGAGACCTGAGGGGGCCGGGTGCAGTGGCTCACGCCTGTAATCCCAACACTTTGGGAGGCTACAGTGGGTGGATCACAAGGTCTGGAGTTTGAGACCATCATGGCCAACATGGTGAAACCCCAACTCTACTGAAAAAGTACAAAAAATAAGTCAGGCCTGGTGGCACAGAACTGTAGTCCCAGCTACTTGGGAGACTGAGGCAGGAGAATCACTTGAACCTGGGAGGTGGAGGTTGCAGTGAACCCAGATTGCACCACCACACTGCAGCCTGGTGACAGAATGAGACTCCATCTCCAAAAAAAAAAAAAGACCTGAGGAAATTTGTTTGCCTCTTCTGCCTTTTAATAAGCCAGCTGTAAAGCACCATCTATAAGGAAAAGAACCCTCACCAGATACCACCGGTGCCTTGGTCTCGGCTTCTCAGCCTCTAGAACTGTGAGAAATAAATTTCTGCTGTTTATACGTTACCCAGTCTAAGGTATCTTGTTACAGCAGCCAGAACAGACTAATACAGAGACTGAAGTGTGCATCTTAAATAGGCCAACTGTCACTATTATGAAATGTGCTATCTACATCCTCAGTTTTTAGTTAGTAAGTTTGGGTTGTCAGTTTTTCTTAGTTCCCTGAAGTGTGTAGGTTTAGAAATAAATTCTTTCATTATTTTTTCTGCACAGGGGGAAAAAAAAAATGGGAACAGGCCCAGGCCGAAATCAAAAAGGCAATTACTGAGCGTACAGAACAATTGACAAAGTCCATGTGGCCCCTGCCTCTGGCCTTGGCTGAGCCTATTACAGGCAGGAGAGCACTGAGTAGACAGGATGGTGGAGAAGCAGTCATCTGATCTTCCTTGAGAGCTGCTGATCTGCAAGGACGACCCTGGGGACCTGCAGGCCCTGCTTCACCACGGCCTCTCTGTAAGCACATCACCCCTAGAATCAGATGGTTTCATGTCTGCAGAAGGTTCCTAATTCTCTGGGTTTTTTAAAATTATCTTTTTTTTCCCCAATTCATTTTACTCTCCAGTATAATTGTTGAGTACTTCAATCTCAACTTTAGATAAGAGAAAGTATATTTATTTAAACTTGATTAAAGATATCAAACAAGAGGAAGAACTAAAACCCAAGGCATCATGTCATGTCATACTGTATTTGGAAATATAGACAGACACAGCAAGTTTACAATTAGGAATCAGACTCAAATTTCAAAAGGCTGCCTATCACAGGTGTTGATATGCAGCCAACAAAGAAAAATAATTATTAAAAAAAAAAAAGACTGTCTAGCTCAGTGATTTCATCAGCAACTGCAAATGTGCTACTTTCCTCTAATAAGAAAGTCCAGGCTAGACCCCAGGAAGCACATAACCAGGCTGGGCCAATCAACTGTGTTATTCTGTTCTCCTGGCCTGTGATTGGTTCCAAGGATAGGCTTGTGACCCAAACCCAGACAAGTCAGTGATCTTCTGTAGGATATTTCACACTTAAGTTGGGAGGAAGACTTTTTCTTTTTCTAAGGTGAGATTCAGAGCTGCCTGTGGCTACATTTCCTTCAAATAGAAAAATTCTGTGATGAAGACTACAGATGGAATTAGACTGAGTTGAAAGATTGAGGGGGAGAGAGAGTGCGAGAGAACCCAGAGTGGCAAAGAAAGACGGCAGCACTCCAGCGGCACTGTAGACCTTCAGTGTTGTTGTCCCTGAGGTCAGACCCACTCTTGCCAAAACTGGGTTGTTTATTGGGCTAATGAATTGCCTTTTATTCCAGGATCATCCTCTTCTAAATGACTTCTAAATCTTGGCATCCCCAAGGTTCACTCCCAAACCATTTTCTTGTCTTTATCTATTCACTGTCTTGGTGATCTCATCTAGCTTCATGGCTTTAAATACCATTTATGTTGATGGCTTGTAAATTTATAAGTGTAGCCCTTGCCTCTACACCCATAGATCTGGCTGCCTGATCAACAGTGCCTCTCTGCTGTCTGGCAGTCATTTCGATCTGACTTGTCCAACATGGCACTCATCCCTCTCCTCTTCGCCCCCACCCGCTACCTGGTCTTTCCATCTCAGTAAATAGTACCACCAATCGCATTTTTCAATGGTTCAGTCCAAAAACCTGACTCGTCCCTATTTTGCACCTCCAACATCCAATCTATCACCAAATCCTGCTGGTTCTACCTCTAAAATAAATCTCCCATCTGCCTACTTCTTTTCTTCTCCTTTTTTTCACATCCTGGTCTATCACAACAGCTTCCTAACTGGTCTCCTTGCTTTTACTCTTGACAACCTGTAACATATTCTCCAACTCCACGCAGCACATAGGGCACTCTTTTTAGAATCTGAATGAGATAATGCCATTCTTATGCTTAACTTTCTACAATTACTTTTACAATAATTAATACAATCCAAGCTTCTTATCATGGTCTACAAGACTCTATGATCTGGCCCCTGTCCATGTCTCCAACTCATCTTCTTCCTTAAGTCTTCTTTCCTTGACACTGTCAAATTTGCTCTCCGCCTTAAGGCCTTGCATTTGCTCATCCCTTCCCAGAATGTTTGCACAACTGGTTTCTTTTCATCATTCCAATGCCTCAGAGAAGACTTCCCTCTCCCCTAAATCTGTTATCTCTGATTCCTTAGTAACATTTTGTATACTAGGTTAAGTATCTTATCACAATCTGATATTCTCTTTTTCTTTTTTGTCTCTTTCTCCTAGAATGTAAGCATCATAAAACAAGGGACTTTGTGTTTTTACTACTGTTAACCTCAGCACATAGAATAGCTTCTGGCAAAGAGAAGTGCTCAGTGTTTGTTGAATGAATGAAAGTCATTTAGCTGGGTTTCTCTCATTTGCAAATAAATAAAGGAGATCCCAAGAGATACAAAATAGTTTCTTATAATTTCACATACAGATCAGTAATTTTCATAGTTTAGAATTTAATAGGTTATAAAGCTGTGTTCAATGCTGTAACAGTAGCAACAGCAGCAGCAACAATGCTATTTATTATTTATTGAGCATTTACTACATTCTAGACACAGGATTTTGCATTAGTCAAATTTAATCCCCACAGAAATCCTGGGAGGTGGGTATCTTAATCTTCTTTTTAACAGTGTTATAAACAGACCCAGAGAGATTACACAATTTGTCCAAGATTACACAGCAAGTAAAATTGGTGGGCTTTGAACTTGAACTTGGGAGTTCTGATTCCAATGTATTTATTCATGACATCACACTATCTCTGGAAAATAAATATAATGATAGAATATAAAAGATAAATATTTAACAAATTCAACACGCTACTTCTTACTAGGTATGAGGTTTGCAGATATCTTGCTAGATAGAAACTTCACTGGTAAAAACAACAGCATAAATAGGACTCAAAAGGCACTTTACAGGAGAAGCCAAAAAAAATCAGTTTAACAAACAGTTTGAATAATCAAAGAATGTCAAAAGTCTAACCTTCACTATCTACCTCACATTTTATTGTAGCGTAGCTTTAGAAGAAACAAAATATCTGCCCAAGCATCTCACAGTGATGTTGAGACATTGTGAAGGCATTTTGAGTAAGAAAAAATTATATCATGTGCATGGGAGGTTTAATTATTTTTAGACTGGTTAACCCCTTCTTCCCAGAGAAAAATATTAGCTCATCCAAGCAGCTTGCAATTTTGAGAGTAAAGATGCCGTTTGTTCTGTACTGCTGTGAACTTATAAGAATTGTTCCTATAAGTAGGACCAATGAAAATAATTTTAAATCTACGAACATTTGGAAGACTGTTGGAAGGAAATAGAAGGATACAGGCACAATTGCATTGGATCCAAAGAGCCAGAAGTCACAGACCAAGAAGCTTGTGTTATATTTCCTTAGAAACACTACCTAGAAAGAAAGAGGGAGAGGGAGAAAAAGACGGGGAAGGGAAGAGGAAGGAGGAGAGAAAATGAAGACGGGAGGGAGGGAGTGCAGAGAGATGGAAAGAAAGAGGAAAGGAAGGAAGAAAGGGAGGGAGGGAGGTGAGATGGGGGGGAGAAAGAAAGGAAGAGAGGGAAAGAGGGAGGAGAGCTGTCAATGTTGCCTGCACTCTCTGGGCTTGTCATTCTGGATCCCTTTGTCCTCTCAATGTGTATAGATGCTCCCTCTGGCTGCAGATTCCTCTGTTGAAGCTCTGGGACTGAGCCTTGTTGCTGTTTACATGGGTGCAGCCTCTGCTCTCCTGCTTCTGCCTCAGAGGCCTGGAAGAATGATTGTAAGCAGTGCACAGAACACATTGGCGAGTCTCCTTCCCACCCAGGGGGTCTTCTGGTCGGGCTGACTGCTGCTTTGTCTTGATTTGGAATCTGTTTCCTCCTTGGCTCCCTCTCCCCTAAAAGTGTGCACTGGTTTATAAGGGTCACACTTCATTACCATCTCATTTATCTGTGAGCCTGTCTCCTCAGGACCACTCCATTCTCTGATATATTTGATGAAACTCTTATTTTCCTTAACTCCTCTCCAAACGATAACTCAGCCAGCATTTTTGCCAGCCTTATCTTTTCCCAGCAGTCTTAACTGATGCCACCAATTTTTTTTCTTTTTTGCTTCATTCCCTCTCATCTTCTCCATTTGTAGGACAGATGTTTCCTTTTCTTCTTATTAATTATCACAAATACCCAAATAAAACCTAAAGATAGACTAACTTATTTTCTCTTCTCTATCAATAGGAATTAAAGAACTATTATCTGTTCCTTCCTGTTACTAAGGAAATCCTTGGGTAGAAAAATAAAAATAAAAACACTGAAATTACCCATTTATTTAATTACCAGGCACTTGCTTCCATAAGCCACATTGTCACTGCTGAGAACATTCTGATTTGGCAACAAAAGGCAAAAGCTACTTCTAGTGAGAGCAGCAAGGAGTCCACGCCTGCGATGCAACAGTGTGGAGAAGGCACGTGGGGCAGCTTTCATAGCTCTCCACCTTTGAGGGAGGGGCAGCCAGGAGGTGCAGACAGAACCCAGGTCTGGAAAGGTACAGATTTAGAGAGATGGACACAGTTAAGATGGGAAGATCCAGGGACTAGATGAAATGTTAACAAAGGCTAGAGCAACACAAAGAAACTTATACACAGAGACAGGGGAAAACTGGAGAGCCACGAAAGAGGTATAGTTTGTTAACTATGAAAAGTAGTGAAAGGCAGAAAAAGAAAGAGGCCTGGCCGGGTGAACATTTTGGGAGGCCAATGCAGGTGGATCACGAGGTCAGGAGTTTGAGACCAGCCTGACCAACGTGGTGAAACCCCGTCTCTACTAAAAATACAAAAATTAGCCAGGCGTGGTGGTGTGTGCCTGTAATCCCAGCTACTCAGGAGGCTGAGGCAGGAGAATCACTTGAACCTGGGAGGCAGAGGTTGCAGTGAGCCGAGATAGTGCCACTGCAGCACTCCAGCCTCAGCAGCAGAGCGAGACTCTGTGTCAAGGAGGAAGGGAGGGAGGGAGGGAGGCCAAAGAGAGACAGAGATGAAGACTACAAGGCAAGTCATTAAAAGTTGGTCCAATTTTCCTGGGGACAGTGGCTGCAATTCAGTTAACTGTTACCTGTTGGTGACAGAAATTTTGGGGTTTTTGTGCTGCCATTTATCATTAAAAACTTCATAGCTAAATACACAAGATTCAAATATTGCTTGACATTTTCCTAGTGAAATAGGTTTTTATTAAAACACAAATGTATGTTAGAGCAGTATTCTCTTTTAGATATACATAAATAAGGGAAATATAAGCAGAAGCAAGACTTAAAGAAATAGAAGGATCTGGGCACAATTGCAGTCTGATCGCCAGTTTAACTTCAGTTTAGATTGTTTCTCAGTCAACCATGGTTTCTACACAGACAGACAAAATATTGACTGTTTCAGACATCAAAGAGGAGATCTGGGACTTGGCCCAGAAGCAATTACTTTAAGTGACTTATCTAGTTCTGATACTAGCTGCTCAAGGATGTGGGCCTCAGAACTTCACATGAAGATTGTTTTAGTATGAAAATCTCCAACCACAGTATGATAATATAAGCATTATTCATCCCAAAGTTCACGGACACCATCTAATAAAGTTGCTGGAATGAAATGTCTTCCCTGTCTCATGGCTCACTTGAAAGGTTCATGGAATTCATTTAGCTCTGGCACAGCAAATAGATTTCATCTCAAGAGCAAACTCTGGTTAATGGATGGTAGCTGCCAGGGAAGCTCTGCTGAGACAAGATGTGTTGAGAATGAGTGTGTGCTTGGAGGGAAAGGGTGCTGAGCCTGAGGAGCTCCACGTGCCATAAATACAAGAGGGAGGGGTGCCAAAATGCCTGCTGTGAACTGAGGACCTCGTGACCTGGTGGAAGCTACCTTACTAATCCTTATTTAAGCATCTCCTTGAGAAGTCTGAGGCTGTTCTCCTGGGCTGTGGGCCCAGAAGGAGAGAAAACAGAAGAAGGTGGGCTGTCAGCTAAAAGAGACAAGGTAGGCCACCTCCTGGTTTCCACTAAACTCTCGTTTCACCTTTGTAATTTCATGTCAGTTTATTTCAAGAGCAGTTCCAGGAAGTTAAGAGGAGGGACCCTGTCTGCTATATGCTAGGCACTTGGAATATAGTGATTAATGTGACATTATCCAGCTCCCATGGAACCCATAGCCTAGTTGGGTGAGGAGGGAAGATCAGTCACATCAAGATTTATTTTAATACACCATGAGTCATGCGATACTGAATACCAGTCTCCTACATGAAACCTTTCCATGACCCATTGCTTCCTGCCTAAAGGCCAACTTTCTTATTGTGGCACATGGATCCCTATTAACACAGATTCCGTTTACATCTCCAGCTTTCTGTGCTTCATCTGTACTGAACTTTTAAAAATTTTCCAAACAAATCATATTTCAGTCCCCTCCAGACTCACCATACTCTTCCATCTGCCTGGAAAACTTTAACTCCTTTCCCGCCACTGCTCTGCCTAACCTGCTCACCAGCTCTTAGCCTTCCTCCAGCAATTCCAGTGGTACACATCTCACACAGCACTTGGCTCATCTGAGCACTCATCACTCTTTGTTGGGATTGGCTTGTTACACGTCTGTTTCTGCCTACAGACTGCTTACTCTGTGAAGGCAGGGACCAGGAATGTGTTCATCTTTGCATTCCCAGAAAGCAGCAGAAAGCCTGGCGCTCATTCAGTTCTTATGGGGTATTTGCTAGATAAGTAAATCACCAGGAATTATATTCGAGTGGGTCGATTCACTATGCCTTTGGTTTATTGTTGTTACATATTGGACACAGAAAGGGGATTGCAAGAGATTTTTTTTTGAATTTCAGAGGAAAGAGTTAACCACTCTGTCTCAGTTTAGCTTCTAAATGTGTCTAAGGCTATCACTCTAGGTCTTTCTCTGACACTTATTTTCAGTTTCTAAGCTCCAAGATTTTAGCTATAATAATATACACAAAAGTTTACTCCTCTCATGGATATCTGAAATTAAAACTTGGTTTCGGAAGATAAAAAAGTCTTCAATGACTGAATAAAGAGCAACAGTAATTAATATGTGAACAGAGCTTTAAGATTTACACTACAAGCCCAAATCCCACCATTATGCAATATAACAGTGTAACAAATCTCTACATGTACAACCTGAATTTAAAATAGATTTTTTAAATGCAAAAAGCTTTTATGTTATTTTTATTTGCTTCCTACAATAAACTGGGGCTCAGAAAGCTTGAGAATCTGCCCAGCAAACAGATTGGACAGAACAAGGCATCAAAGATGGTATAACTTTTAAATCCAAGTCCTATTCCTTTCTCCTACAACACCACAGTTTCCTATGGCTGATGGAGGAATTCTAGGTACCGAATAGGAGTGTGAGAGAGCTGTTTTGGGATAGGTACCAGGCAAATCATACCATATAAGCAACTTCCTCCTCTACCCACAGGTAACCTATCCCTGGGGAGAAGATATGGCCCTGGCCCCTTCTTATTAGTGAATTAAAACTCATTAGTGAATTCCAGAGTTTGGTCCTAAGCTGCCTGAGCAGATTTAGGTGCTATCATGCAGTCTTACACCCTAAGTTGAATGTAAGACATGCATAGGCGTATAGTGGCCAGAGATAGAACAATTTGCCAGCCAGAGCTGGAAAAGAGTGGTTTCCCTCAGGGGTTGTGTTGAATGCCAACTGATGAGTGGACATGAACCCATGTCCTGGTAGGGTGGAGTCTCTCCAGGATGTGAATGCTATTATCAGAATACCAAAGCAAGAATGGGCAACAGCAACTACAGAGATGGGGAGAGATGAATAAAGAGTAAATCCAAAGTTGGAAATGAGGTATAATGCATTCAAGGACCAAATGAAGTTGTATAGGCAGGATCCTATTGTGTTAGGATTATTATGGAAAGTTGAAACCCCATAACCCTGAAAGAGGAGATCTGCTTTGAGTCAAGCCTTGGAGAGCTGACTGGGAAACCAGTTGAGGAATAGGGAAGCTGAATGCAGGAGGCTAGCCAATCTCCACTGATAAATGAATCCCATCTCTGAAATTCCTAGAGTCTTTCCCTGTGCTCATCTGCAAAGTCTAGATCCAACCTTCCTTCACGTCCCTCCTCCATCCATTTGCAAACTGGGAAGGCTTTCTCTTGCTTCCTTCACCTCCCAGGATTGTCAATATACAGAGGCATGCTATTTAGATCTGTCACTCAGCCTTCTCCTACCTTAGGGCAAAAACTACCATTGATTACAGACCTACCCAATTAAAGCTTCACAACACTTAAGTGAGCAATTATTATTAGACACAAAATGCTAGAAACTGTTTTTAGGCATCATCTTGTTGTTTACTCTGACAGGTTTCCATTGAGCTTTCTTTGAACTACTCTGTGACTTGGAAGGATAGTTCCAAAGCTGTTGATTTCCTTTCTGAGCTTTCATGGTTCACAGCTGAGAATGAGTTACTCCTCAGGAGGGGTGGGGGGGGGGGGTGCAATTCATCCACCCCCCTGCCTGAAGGAAGACTTTAATTATGTAAACTAAGAAGGCAGAAGACTTGGGAAGAATAGAACAAAAAGATCCCCTAATTTAAAGATTCCCCATGAATGGGAATTTCCTCTTCTATGGTAGGAACATTTGGAGGTCAAATTCCTCCCTGCAGTAGTAGCTGCACACAGAACAGATTGCACCTACAGCACAGCCTTTACTGTGGTCCCTGCAGCCAAGCTTCAATGTTTCATCTGATACCTGTTTATTTTTCAAGCCTGGTTCTCCAGCTTGGATTCTGCAAGTCTCTGATAGCTTTGCAATAAAGATAAGATAGTCTAGTTGGTTTCTATTGCTTCTTGCCTGGTGCGGTAAGTACACTTTCACACCCAGTATACTGAGCATTCAGGACATGCCACAAGATGGTCTGGAAGTGAAGGGGCACCTAATTCATCATGGTTGGGCCAACTAAATGTCCCCAGAGGCCAGACTAAGCTGAACCTTGAAAAATATTATTGCAATATGAACAAGCAGGGGGAAGGGTGCTTCATGTAGAATGAGAGCCAAGAAGTGAAAAAGAATACGGTCTGATGAAGCAACTGAAAAGCTTTTGGTAACTGCTGAGCGTAGGGCTCATAGGAGGAGTGGCTGGAAATGAGGCTGGGGAAGTGGACAGGAAGTGTGAACTTTGTTCTGAAGATGATGGAGAGCCGACAGGAGAGACTGGGCAGGAAGTGCTAAATTAGATTTGTGCTTTGTCTGGCACATGTACGGGGGGAGCACGGGAAGGAGCTGAGGCAGGAGGCAGGCAGGTATCTCAGAGCAATAATCCCGGAAGGAAATGATGAGACTATGTGTAGGACTATAGCGCTTGCGAGGTAAAGTGGGATTCAGGCAAAGGTAAAGCCAAAGAAACTGACTCTGATTGAAATAGACAGTAAATTGGAATGGTGATAGAAATTAGCATAGGTGCCCTGCAGAGAAATATTGGGTCTGCGAAGGTGAGATATATGAAAGGCTGAGCTGAACGAAATTCTCTTAAAATAACATCCTTCTCTCTCAGTGATTCTGTGTTCACATATGCATATATCCTTCAGTTCTTTCTTCAAAATTTCCCCATCTCCATGCTCATCCCCATCTGGCCTTTTGCTCCTCATTTTCCCCAACCTCACTATACAAAGACATTCTGTGCTTTACCTTCAACATGCAACCTGCAATTTATCCCTGCAGTTTACTGTCCAATCCTCTCTGCTCTGCTCTTCCCAAAGCTTCCCACCACAGAAGGCCAGGTTAAGCCACAAGCCTTTCACAAAGCTTTCCCTGATGGCTCCAGACAACCTTCCCTCTCACTGGGTTTTCTGTCATATCTGCAGTCAGTTCCAAACAATAAATAGCTTACTAAATATACTGCCTTATTGCTTCTTACCCAAGAAAATGACAAATTTTTAACTTGTGGGCAAGGGCCTTGTCTTCTATGACTTTTGTTTAGTCTGCGAAATTTAGCATGGGAGAGGAAAAAAGTGGTAGTAACACAGAAAATAGAGTAGAATACATAATTTGCATTTACAATACAATGATTGAGGCCCTATCCAAGGTACCACAACTGAAGGAAAATTGAAGCAATCAGCTATCGTCTAAAGCAGACATAGGAGGAAAAATTGAACTTGGAGATGTTTTGCAAATTTCAAGAGAAACATGCACAACGTGGTATTTAGAGAACTGTCATGTGATGGAGGGATGTAGACCTGTTCTCTGTATCACTAGTGTGTAAAACCAGGGCAATGGGTAAAAATTATAAGAAGAAGGTTTTCAGCTCAACATAAAGAGGTGCTTTTTAAAGTCACAGCTGTGCAAAGGTGAAGCGGGATATGCTAAGATGTTGTAAGTTCCTCTTTACTGCAGACATCCAAGCAGAAGCTTTAGAACCAATAGTAAGTGGTGTCAATGCAGGGTAGTGGTTAGAGCATAGACTGTTTCCTAAGCTATAAAATGAGAATAATAGTATCTACCTCACAGAACTGATGTCAGGACTAAATGAGATAACATATGTAAAGTGTTTAGCAGAATCAATTAATGGCAGCTCTTGTTATTTTGAAATAATTGATATAATAACAGAATTTGCACACCAAATGGGAGAAGCATCAAGTTAGATATTTTTGAAGGCTCTCCCAAATCCAAGTGTCTATAATTGTAAGATAATGAGTACTTACTGGTGAACCTGGATTTATAGAAATGGTATATCATCTGTGGATGGCTGGTATCACATGGCTTTTACTTCCCTTAAGGATTACAATGATCATTTTAGCCCCAGAGCAGCAGTAAGAGAAGAATCACCAGAAAGATACTAGATCTAGAAGAGCTGATTCATAGCTGGGAGCAGAGAGTTAATAAAAGATAAATGCAGGCAAGAAATTAGAAATTAAGGTTACCAAGTCAAAAACGTACAGTCGGGAATAGATAGGGGGTCAGAGTCCAGACTGGTAAGACACAGATTAAAGGGCATACAGAAATAAGAGTTTGCAGGAGGCCAAATGTAAAAACCAGGCAGACAGGTCTGGTGGAGTCATCAGCAATCATTATGATAAAAATTTAATACAGGGCAAGCATTGCTTCACCAAGGACCCAATGACACATTCCCTGGTGGAATGGGGCTCTGAATACCCCTTTTTAAATCTGCCAAAGGCACACCTATGGGGAGGCAGCCCATGGAACTTTACAAAGGCCATTATATCCCAATCCTATACCTGCATAGGGAGCTGCTGAGCACGTGTCTTAGTTATTGCATCTTTACTTTTTCATCCCAGGCTGCTGGCACCAAGTATGAATTTCTTCTCCCACCACTGTTTCTCCAGTTCACCCTTGGGGGCAACTCATCTGCTGTTCCCGTCCTTGTTTCAGTTTTACTTTCACCCTACCTCATCCATTCTTTCTTTCATACTAGCCTTGGTAAGGTGCTTCCCCTCCCCAGGGTCTGATCTTGACTCAACCTCTGCTTTTGTTTCTCCACTGCCATATCAGCACTGATATCTTGAAAGGGCATGACCTGCCATTCTGCCTGAATTATAACTACCAGTCCAGAGGCACAGAGATCTCTGTACCCACCCTGTGACTAGGTAAGAGGCCAGGAGACAGCTGTGGAGGAGTACCACTTCTACTGGCTTTCTGTAACTCCTGGGTGGCCCAGCTTCCTCATGGCAGCTTCCCCCAGAGGGGCCTCAATTCAACTAAAAGAATAGTTTGGGCATATACAGAACATGGGCCTTTCTCTTCCACAGCCACCAACAGCAAAGCATTCTAAAGAGTCTGTAAGAACACATGGGAACCCTGTTAATAGCCCAAGGTTCAATTCCACCCTTCTCTCACCTTTTTTTTTTTTAAAACGAAATCATTCTGTTGTCAACTTTGGTGAGAGTTAGCTGTGTTCAACTGAAGCAGTAATTTGACAAGAGGTGTCTTCACTGTCACTCAAATTGTGGAAGAGAGCTCTTAGCATATGCAGGGTTTGTTCTCTCTGCCACCTCCATCTCCTCTTTGTGAAACTCTGCCTTCCCCTTGGAGATACGCCTCCTTAAAGATTAAGAAGAAAAAAACACCAATCCTAGAGGTCAGGAGGGCATGTGCTTAAATCTACAATGAGTTGGTGAGTGTCTAAGATTCAAGATGAGTTTTAATCCCAGGGAGACTCTTCAGGACAGGGAGGGGCAAGATATCATGACATAGGGAGCAGCATGGCCTCTGTTGGCAAAGGCTCCTTCCTTTTTGCATAAATCAACCCGAGTGATTTAATTCCTCGTAGAGGATGATGAATGAAAGGCTTTGAGACTTGGCACAAAGCTGGGCTTGGTGCGGGAACAAGATTGCTAAAATGTCTGCCTGACTTGTCCCCGTGGTTGAGGAGCAGGGAGGACTCCTGGGTACACTTCTGGCCCTGACTGCTGCTCAGGCCACCAGAGACTATGGACAGACATGTTCCATTCCAGACATTCTGGGAAACTGGAGCTAGCCAAAATCTGGATTTTGTGCTGATAAAACCTCGTGATTGGGAGTATGAGTTTTAGAATCAGAGGCACCTGGAATTTTAGCTTGTAACCTTTAACAAGGTGTTTAACTTCTCCTTCTATAAAATGGGGATGAAATACCTACCTTAGAGTGCTAAGTACATGATAGCTGTTATTATGAGTATAGCATGCATCTTCCCAAATGCACCTTGGGTTCCTTACAGAAGGACAACTGTAGGGTCTGACATTAGGGTTTATTTAGGAACTATGCTAACCAGAGAGAGAAACAGGAAATGGAAAGAGAATGTGTCTATTGACCCTTCTTTGGAATTGTAATCCTTTCTGGGGTCTCGTCCTCCTTACTGCTTAGCTCAGGCCTATTAAGCCCTATACTCCTGAGTCAAGATGAGTTTTAACGCTAGAGGGAGCTCTTCAGAGACAGCAAGGGGCAAGATATCATGACACAGGAAGCAGCGGGGCTTATTGTAAGTGCATAAGTCCCCTGGTGGGGAAGCTGAGGAGCTTGCGCATATCTGACTCAGAGAAGTCCTTGAGTTCATTGTAGGGAATTCCCTGCATGGCCTTCTCTGAATTAGTCCATCAGCAAACATTTGAGTACAGCAGCATGCCTGCCAGGTGGCTCTGGGCAGAGGAATATACAAAGATGAACATGATGCAACCCCTGCTTTTGAGGGTTTGACCCAGAGGGGAGTATGGAAACAGATGAGTAAATTAATAGCAAGGATGTCATGTGAGGAGTGCAATAATGGAGATAAGTGGAGTGAGTGTGTCATGGGAAAAAGGAGAGGGATGCCTGGCTCAACCAAGGCTGCCTCAAGAGGCTGGCCCTTCAGGGTTCACTGAAGCCCCCCAGATGTGAAGCCTTTCTGAGTCAACTCTCTTTTCCCAACCCACTGCCCCTTCGTACCACCCATCTCAGCATTTAAATTTTTGTTTCTTTGATGTTTATTTTATTCTCCTGGACCATCAGTAAATGAGGATTAAACTGAATGAGATGATGTTTATAAAGTGCCTGGTACAAAGCTGTGTTCAACAAATGCTGGTTTTCTTTTATTCCTTTCCTCTATGAGGGTAGTGTCTATGCTAGAGAGTGGGTTGAATCATAGGAAATTACCATTTTTGTAGGTGTAAAGTGGTTGATTACTAATTTCATATAGTTTGAGTTCATATTTTTTTACATGTGCTTTATATATCTTTTTAATGGACAAATAAAAAGTTATATATAGTTATGGTATAAACATGATATTTCAATATATGTATACCAAGGGAATACTAAATGGAATGGCTAAATCAAGCTAATTAACATATGCATTACCTCACATAGTTATTTTTTGCGGTAAGAAAATTTAAAATCTACTCTCTTAGCAGTCTTCAAGTATACAATGTATTGTTGTTAACCATAGTCACCATGATGTACAATAGATCTTTTGAACTTATTTTTCCTGTCTGTCAAGTTAATATTTTGTTCATTGACCCAGAGTTGATTCATGGCTTAATTGATTTAGCATAGAAGAAAACATTTCTTACTAGCAAAGACTGAGAGAAAATGAGAGGCCTTGCTCTGTCTATTTGGCATGATTCTGAACACCACCTACTTGCTAGTCACTCTACAAGGAACTAGTGATGTAAAAACAGAAGGTCCCTGCCCTCAAGGAGATGACAATCCAAGGAAGTGACAGGCAAGAAAAGTTCTAATTTAATATGATAATTCATGATGCAGAAATCCACACAATGTACTATGGAAACACAGGAAGGCGTGATGAAGAGCTCACCCTAAAGGTCAGGCAAAGCTTCACAGACAATAGACATGAACCAGAAGCCTGCACAGGCATCTTTCCCAAAGCCAGGCATTCCAGGCAAAGGGAAGAACAAAGAGAGACGTGAGAGGCAGCACACGGCAGTTTGCGGGGACCAGTGGGCCAGTGTCCCCAAAACAAATATGAAATTGGGAATGCAAGTACCCTCGTCCATATCTTCAGGAAGAAACCCGTGCCCCTAACTGGAGAGATACTGGTGGTCCTTCTTGCTGAGAATATGAACAGGATTTTCTCATCATCTCTGGGACCGTCTCCCCAGAGATGATGTTTGGCTGCTCCTTTGGGCCACAGGTGTGTGCCCTTCCTCCAGCAGTGTCTGCAGTGGTCCCAGGCCCATGTCCAGCCTGAGGCTCCACTTGGCTCCTCTGACCATGGCCCTGCTTGTCAGTGACTGGAATTTCTCAGCCTTCCACAGGATTGGTCCTCTCCTCTACCCTCCCATTAACTGCAAGCAACAAGCTCACCTCTGCCACAAAAGAGGCTGTTTCTTTGTCCTTCTTCTCATGGCCATGTTGAAAGGCTGATGCTGGGGACAGCAGCTCTATCGATGTTATTGATGCTTCCATGGGTGGGGGAGGTAGAGAACTGATGTTGTTCTGTTAGACATGTGTGCGGGATAAATTGCTCGATACTCCAGCTCACCTCCCACTCCCAAGGTCTTTATTATTATACAAGAGCCTAGCTCCTTACTCTGAATGTCCTGGGGCTGGGCCACATCCCTCCAGACTGGATTGAGGCTGCAGATCCTCCAAGGAGTGACAGGAAAGTCACCGATGCGGGAGGAAACGCAGAAAGTGGAAAGGAGCCAAGTCCCAAAGAAAAGAGGTCCCAGGCAAGCAATGAACAATATTCAGTAGTTGAATGGAGGATGGGCATGGGCAGCGGGATGGGCAGAGTTGAGGAGAGGCTTGAGAAAGGAGGCAGGTCTTCTATTTTGCTGACTCTTGGAATTTTTACAAACAGTAGGATTCAGATGGATGGATGGATAGATGATAGAGAGAGAGATAGTAGCATCTGTATTTCCCTAATTAAACTTATTTTTCAAAGGATTTTTAGAAAGAAATTGGTCAGTCTAATGCTTTTCAGCCCCTCCCCTCTCCAACTCCCCAGCCCAGATTAATATTTCAACAGGGTGCCTGCACTCTCAGTAAATATACTGGCATCAATTGTTTGCTATAGCCCCTGCTCAAATCCGTCTTAGACGGTAATATTTTAAAGATGATTGGATCTTAGAACTGTAAGAGGTCCCTGGTGTCATGACTTTGCTGGCATTATCGGCTCAGCCATTGTCTTACCAAGCAATCTCCTACTGAAACGTGATGCTCCCCCGTTCCCACTCCACGCCACAGAGGAGGGAGCTGCACCAGGCACCCACGGAGGAGGCTCACTTAAGAATCAAGTGATGGGGAAGAATGAGGATGCCCCTCCCAGCCTGCCTGCATGACCTTGGGAGTGTGGGAAGGTGTCCTTGCAGCATCAAGGGAGGCTCCCAAGCTTTTTTCCCCACTTTCCCTTTCACTTTTTTTTTTTTTTTTTTTTTTTTGTATGCCTGTTGACAGTGTCATCTCTCAACTTGATAAACTTGTCAGAGGGAGCTCCGGGAAAGTGTGACACACAGGTTGGAGTGATTGCTGAGTATGCAGGGAGAAGAGGCTTGGGAGCTGCGGGCGGTAGTGGGACGTTAGCCTGGGGGCAGGCAGATGTTCTGGGGTGTTTGTGGCTCTCAGGCAATGTGCACCACTCCCACAGTGCAGTCTTACCAGACTAGGGCCCTGGAAGAGGGAAGTCATGGACCAGAGTGCAATGTGGGTGAATGGCACCAGCCAAGCAGTGTGTGAGGCTGGGTGTGTGCACCACTGTGAACCATGTGTGGGGCTTGCATGGGGGGCTCTTCCCAAGACAGACCACCTGTGGCTGTCTGTGTGGGGCAGCTGGATGTGAGGGGTAGCTGAGGGTTGAAGGGCAGAGTGCATTGGCCCTCTCAGGATGAGGCAAACTAGAAACAATGTGGGTGTTTCTTCTGAACCTTCTACCACTTTCTCCCTGAAAGGTGTTTTTCGGATGCCCACCTGGAATCCATAATCATTTCTAATCATGGAAGTTTAAAAATTATCCAAAAAGTATTCTTTGAGTTTAAAGGGTAATTTAGCAATCCCCATATTCCTCAGCCTGACACAGTGCATTATATGTCACTGGCATTCCACTGATATGAATCAAACAAATGTCAGGTCAGCGAGTGAAACTCAGAACCTCATTTTTGCCTGACTTAAAATGCTGGGGTGTGGGGATAATCCATATTAAGTCATGTGGGGTGTGAATTGGAATACCAGCTCTTTGAATACCGAATTACTTCTCCTCTCTAATCCTCAGTTTCCTCATCTGTACAATGAGAGATTTGAAAATGCATTACTGAGGACATCATCCAATAATCTCACTTTCAGATAAAAATACGAACTGCTGCTGCGGAGATCAGTACCGCAGTGCGAGGAAAGGGGGTTTGAACATTGCAAAGCTCAGTACAAATTCAGGAGGACTGTCCTGGGCTTCTCAACTAGCATAGGTTCCCTTATTACAGGTTCCTACAGCACCGCAACATGCACTCACAACCAGGCCCACCTTCATTATTCTCTCTGGAGGGAAGGACTTGGCACTCCGCCAGTAGAACAGGTGTCATGTTTTTTCTATACTATCTAATAGTATAATAATCTTCTGTCCCAGTGTCTGAGTGATTAGAACACATCTCAGGTGCTGCCTTGAAGAGCCGAGGCCAAGAAATTCACCTCACCCGGGAAGTGCAATAATTGCTTTATGGTGCCCTGCCTAGAGTGTGATATTTATATGATAAAATAGGATTTCAGTCTAAAACTAAAGGAAGTTGTCAGAGCTCAGTATTATGGATACAAATGTGAATGACAATACTGACAGCTTAATGTGAAGCGCTCTGGTTGTGTCCAGGTTTCTAAACTGGGAGAGAGGTAAAATTATTAAATTAGACCAGTGACAATACCCAGAGAGGGAGGGAATTATCCTCCCAATTCATCGGATCACCTTTTTGGCCTTCATAGAAAGAGAGCAACACATTGGAAGCACAGTGCTGCTAAAGACACACATCATACACAGAGGGATGAAACTGCTAATAGAATTAATATATTAATTAACTGAGTCATTGAAGAGCTCTGCTCCATCAAATAATATGGCAAATAAAAGTAACCCCGTTATTATTATTCACAGATTATACTCATGTTCAGATAATGATAACATTTGAGTTTGAGTTGTCAGCATCGTGTCAAGGAAAGAGCGGGTAGAATCTAGAAGCTTGGGGTCTCATTCCTAGTTTTACATTGAACAGCCTCATGACCTCTGGGCCTCAGTTTCCTCAACTGCAAAATGAGGGGGTTGGACCAGAAGACTTCTAAGGTCTCATCCAGGTTTGACATTCTGAAGTTCAGCATTGAGTGTCATTTCATTGGTCTTTGTTGATGCAGAAGCCACTTCAGGACCCTACGGTGCCTGCATCGCCATTTTGAACATCAATGGCCTTTGTCTGGGAGAGTGTCAGCTACGGAGAGGACTGATTAATAGAATACGCGATCACAGGGCAGACTGTTGTCGCTTTCTTCTTTTCTGCAGCACTTCTCTCCTTGGGGAGCTAAATAAGACTGGTCAGTTTTGCTTCTTTTTTTATTTTCTGGTTTTTATCTATACCTCCAGCAGAGATTTTGGTTTTTCATTTACTTTCACTGCAGGTTTCAATCTTCCCCACCCCCAAAACAATATCCTCTACCCTGTTGCACGAAATAAAAGAAAAGCTTCAAATTGGCTCTGCCTCCTTAAGCTTTTGGAAACTTTTTAATGTGCAGGTCTACAAAAACCTAAATTTGGGGCCTGCACTATTCGGCGGTATCTCTTTGCCTCAGAGGAATCTTCTGGCTTTTCTCCATTTCAAAGCACCTAGGTCCACACAAATGCTCTCGAAGAGAGAGCTTTTTTTTCCCCCCTTAGCAAAAATTCAGGTCTGTCACCAGGAAAGAAGAGGTTTTTCTGTGGAAATCTTCCTCATGCTGGTTATAAAGCCACTCACATCTCAGTATGAACTCTGCTAGCTTGCTCCGTTGTCTTTGTGAGTGAGACACGAAATCCACACAAAGGTATAAAGAGCTGATCCATATAAAGATTGCTCCCTGGATTTCCATTGGGCAGCAGCTTTCTGATGACTGCATCTTTGCCATAGACAGCTGTGCAATTGAGACAACAGCAGGACTCCAGATGTGCTGGGACTTGCTAGGCAACAGACTTAGAAGTTTGGCCAAATCAGCCCCAGATAATGACCAGGAAAGGGAAAAAAAACAAAAAAACAAAAAAACAAAAAAAACAAAATGCAAGGCTGGTCCAGTCTTTGTGTTATTTAGGAGCTGGGGGATTGGCCCAGGACAGAGATGGAGCAAGTTGCAATGGAAGGTCTCCTCATAGAATGTGCAAAGTCTTTTCTTTGGCTGCAAGAAACTTGTGGGACAGTGGAGTTAAGAGACCCTATCTACAGAGGTAGCACAGTATAGCAAAGCAGTTAGAAGCCTGGACTCATGAGCCGGGCCAGTCTGTTTGAATCTTGGCCCTGCCTCTGACTAGCTGTGTGACTTTGAGGCTACTTTGTAGTGTTTATGCTTACAAAGCAATTAGAACATGCCGGACACACTTAATCATAGCTGCCTCTCCTTTTACAAGGAGGCGTTTAACAACTAGCAAGGCACAGGAACTAGATAAAAATCAAACAGTTAGTAGCTAATAAAGGTTAGTCTAAAACCCAGTTCTCCTACCTCCCAGCAGAGCATTCTTTCCACCACACCAGCATCTCCAAATTCACCTGATTATAAGAATCATTTGTTGAGTGACTCTTGAATGGAGTCAGGAGTCTGAATACTAAACAAATGCTCCATGTGAGTCTCAAAATGCAAAAGATGCATTTGAGAAAGACCCTCACTACACCACAGTGCCTAAGATGAAATTTCTCACAGAAAGGAACTCATAAATTCATTATGCATCTCCTCTATACACACAGAAGATGGAAAAACAAACCATTAATCTCAAGGAGTAAAGAGGACCCCAGAAAGAAAATCTAAACAGTTCTTGGTCATTGCCTTTGAGCACACAGAATAACCAACTTTTCGCAGAACTTCCAGGCGGGGAAAAAAATTTGTTTGACTCACTATGTGTGATCTCTAATAACAATGGTTGAGAAGGGTTGTAATGGCTCTCTCGGTCATATTTTAGTGAGATCAGTCAGCTCTGGGGTGATCTGGCTTTTCCTGGGTCTTTGCTAGAAAGTAGGGAGCTATTTGGGGCTCGTACATGTCAGGCATTCAAAGGAGAACATAGAAAAAGGGCCCCTCAGGTGGGAACAGAAGAGAAGCAGATGGTAAAAAATGTTCTTGGTGTCTCTTGAACATTAACGCCCTGGAAACTTTGTTTTAACTTTTGGTTTTTATGGTTACTTTGGGCAACCACAAAGGATAACAGAACTGTGGTAGCAGCTATGCTGGGAGAGAAGCACGTGTCCTAAAGCATTTTAGGTACAAAGGCAGGTGGCTTCAGATCGACTGCAGGTTACAAAATGGAAAAACCCATTGTCGCTTTGGACTTTGCAGGGAGCCAGGAGTAAATAATACTTCTCATATAGCTTTAGCCCCGTGCTATCTTAATTGCAATCTCTGGTGAGATTTCGAGTTATGCGTTTTTAACAAGCAAACCATAAAATAAGGTTTAATCTCCCCAGAGCCCCGGAGTTAATTTATCTGTCCACAGGCTAAGATCTTTTTAAAGGTTAAGAATGCTTGGGTTTTCTTTCTAGGTCTCTGGGTTGGCTGGAACGCCTGCGGGTATCTCCTATGGCTGGCGGCTGGAATCTGGCTTTCATCAGCGCTAAAGACCCAGCCCTTAGGAATCTCTGCAATAAGAATCAGGTGTTGGATTCAAGAACCATACCTCGTCCTCATGAAGAGAAATTTATCTTCCTTAGGACCCCGTCTGTGGCAGAAAATACACGTGATTTATTCTTAGAAGAAAAGGAACTGAGTCTTCGCTCTACAATGAGGAACCGTGGGATTTGGGGAAGACTACTTATCTGAGCTTCAGTTTCCTTGTCTGTAAAATGGGCATAATACAATCTCT
This sequence comes from Piliocolobus tephrosceles, assembly GCF_002776525.5. Taxonomy (NCBI): domain Eukaryota; kingdom Metazoa; phylum Chordata; class Mammalia; order Primates; family Cercopithecidae; genus Piliocolobus; species Piliocolobus tephrosceles. The sequence goes on along the minus strand of NC_045446.1, from coordinate 104,478,961 downwards.
CCTGGAGTCTTCATAAGTGTTCTGTGAACATTATATGGTATGGGGATGGCTTTTATAAAAGGATAAGGCACAAAATAGTTGTTAAACAACTTATTTACTCACTTATTCTTCCAGGTGGAGTTTGGTGCCTTTTCAAAGAAGATTTGCTGAGGAAGCCATGCCTTAGAGAAAGTTCCCAGTATTCAGAGCACATCTAAAACCCAATCCTGCCTCTCAGCTGGACAGCACAGATTCATTGCCAAGATAGAAAGAGCACAGGTTATCACTCAGGCGTTGGGCCTAGCTGCCTTGCAGAATAGATACATAGTCAGCTCTCTGTACCTGTGGGTTCGGTATCCATGGATTCAACCAATTGCAGATCAAAAACATTTTTAAAAATGTGTCTATGTTGAACCTGTACAGACTTTTTCTTGCTATTATTCCCAAAACATTAGAGGATAACAGCTCTTTACATAGCATTTACATTGTATTAGGTATTATAAGTAATCTAGAGATGATTTAAAGTGTACAAGAAGAACATAAACATCCATGGATTTTGATATCTGTGGGAGGTCCTGGAACCAATCCACCACGGATACTGAGGGATGACTGCACATGCATAATTTCTACTGTTCAGTTCAGCAGGGCCACTTGCCCCGGGCAGAGCACCTTTCCAGCCCTGGCTAATTACAGGAGGATTTGATGACTACTCCAGACGAACCAGTTGAGGGTCTACTCTCATCCATCCTGCATAGCTGTACCCCATGGGAACAAAATAAGGGGAGTCTGCTTGTACTCCTGGTGGAGGTGAAGGAGGAAGGGTTCCAAAAATTGGGCTAACATGGCCCATTATTTATAGACCACCCTACAGACTTCTACCACCTGGAATTCATAGCCCCCTTGACTGGCATTTCCACCTTCAAGTCCTGTTACAACCCTCCCATCTCGCCTTCCTCCCCGAGGCACTGTGCCCTTGCCCCTGGTCATGTTTGCTATCCTCTGCTTTGATGATTCTTCTTGCTGGATGGCCTTTCCCTTTTATCTCCTGCCAACTCATTTTACCACTGCCTGTGAGATCTGAAACATACAGCCACCTCTTTCAGAAAGCCTTCTCAGATTAATCCCATCCCTCTCTAACTCCCATCACCCTTTTCCTGCAAATCCCTTGGCATTGGTATATTTAATAGATTTATCATAGTCATCCCTCATCAAAGTCAGCATGGCCCAGGATGAGGATGGTGCTTACTTAACCAAGGGTCCTTGGGAAAAGCAATTCTGTCTTCTGTGCCCCGCTCCCTTGGAGCCCGGCTGAACTTACCCACAGGGAAGCTGCAGATGAGTAGAGATCAGGTTCAGGAGGTAGGGGAAGTTAGTGCCGTGGCTCAGAAATTCTCCCAAGCCCCACATTAAAGTGTGTTTACATGTTCCCAGCCTTCTCAGTGGCAAGCCATGTGGCGGGCATAAAGGACTGGGGAGTATGTGTCAAAAGGGAACAGAATTGTTTCTCTAAAATATAGTACTAATCCCATCACTCCGCACCTCGTAAGTCTCCCCTGGCTTCCCATGATACAAAAAAGAAAAGCCACGCTCCTCAGCCTGGTAGGTAAGCCTCACGCAGCTGCACTCCCTCCCTGCAATGCCTCACCCCTCATCACTCCCCTCCCCTAACACCCCATCCCCTGGATTGCCCTTAGGCTCAAACAATACCTTCCTAAAGTACCCAAACACACTAGTACTGCCACTCCTCAGCACCTTTCTTTCGTGGTTCCTTCTGTCTGGAACTTCTTTTGCCATCTTTCCACCTGCCCAAATGTAATGCAGGCAGCTGAAATCATATCTCCGTGAGGCTTTTCTCAGATCTTCCCCGAGTCAGCATCAACTTTGCCTTCCTGAGGCTCTTGCAGCGTGTTGGTTTTTTCTTCTCTTACACGTACAGGATGCAACCACCTTCTACCAGTTACCAGTACAGAGGGCCACTTTCCTGCTGGGCTGGACCCTGCCTTCATCCTGCCACCTAGTTTCATACCTGGCATTCAGAAGTCACTGAACCATTATGGAGCGGAATTAAAGTTACAAAAGGAAGCTGCAGGACATCAGGAAAACCCCATGACCTTCCTGACTCTTCTACCACATCCTCCCCTTCCCGTACCTCTCTTCAACCCAGCATCAGCATCTATTCCTGCAGGCAGAGCTCCTCCTCTTTGTCCTCATCCTCGTGGTGTTTACAGGCCACACAGGCAGCCAAGGCCTCCTGTTGGGGACCTGCTCCTGCCTCCTTGGCCCAAGACAGGAGCCCGGCAGCTGCTGAAGCTGGACCCATGAAAGGGAAACCTGTGGTCCGTCTCCACCTCCCTCATGTGCCTCCTGAAGAGAGACTCGGCCTCTCCCATTTGCTTTTGTCAGTGGCTTTGAAGCTATTTGGGAGACACCTTGAGACAGCTGGGGAAACAGCAATAATCCAATTGAAGCGTCTGACACTCTGGACTGGTGGCATCTTGGCAGGGAGGCGGTGGACACACGGGGGCTGTTGCTGGTTTCGTCTGTGATATGTATTTTACTGGCTGTCGATATCTACAGGGAAAACACTCGCGGTGAGATTCGCAGATAAAAACCAGTGGCCTCTGCTTCCTCCCTGGAGTGTTTTCATGAGAAATTGGTTTCTGGGCAGGGAGGGGACAAGACTCCTTCTTTTTCATCACTCACCGCGAGGGCATTTGGAGGGGTTCGAGAGAGGCAAAGGTGAAGGGAGGGAAAGTAAGTCGGAGGAATCACCGGGGTACGAAAAGTCAGAAACATCTCCCTGAGCGAGCGACTCCTTACAGAGTGAGGGACTGAGCCCTCCTTCCTGTCTTGATTTTTTCTTCTGCTGTTACCCTCAGTCCATTTTCTCACTTTCTCTCTTTACTCTGGAGGTCACTGTCACTGTCCAATCTCTGGGCATCTCAGGGGGTCCTCTGAGCCCAAACAAAGCCAGAAACTGTCCCCTGGAAATCAGAGAAGGCCCCAAAACACCAAAGCTCACAGCAAGAACTTGCTGACAGAGCTGAGCTGGCACCCGGGAATGGGATGCTGTGGCTTTTCCTATCTCCCCGCTCCAAGTGGCTCCCAGCACCCCCCACCCCATTCCCATTTCGGCCTCCCTCACGCACCATCCAGTCATCCCAGTCAACCCCTTCCCAGGTGCACCTGAGTCATAGCATCTCCTCAAGCCCCCCACACCGCCCCAGGCCAGGGTCCCAGCAGGCTCTCCCACACCCCACTCCAGGCTGACTTGACTGTGTGATAGCTGGAAAAAGTTAAATGCTCTTCCCTTCATTATCAGAAAGAGTTTTATTCTGACTGAAGTGAACAATATGAAGAGACACTACAGAGCTCTGGCGAAGGATGAAAAGTTTCTTATATCCACAGAGCCACACTTCAAAGTGTCCTGTGAAAAGGTTCCACTTTAATTAGGGGGAGGAAATTGCCATGTAACTTAATTAATATCAAAAACATTTTTTCCTTCAATACAAGAAAGAAAGATGGCTACAGTGAATGTGGACGGGCCTGCTCGTGGCCAGCATAATGATAAACTGTGTTTCTAATTACTCCAAATACATCCCAGGTTCAATTAAGAACTCTGAAGCCATGGCGGGTTCTTTGCCACAATGGAAGCCTTCCTCCTCCATGCCTGCTACACTGGCCTTTATACAAAATAAAGTGAAGGCCTGAGATGGCTCTAGTTCAGAAGGGAACACAGAAACCCTGTTTTATTTCAGTGATCTAGGAAGCATTTGCAGGAAGTGCTTTGGGAGAGTGGGATCATCAGCTCCAAGTACCTTTGATGGGCATGCTCCTTCCTCGAGGAACCCTGTCCCTGTCATGTCACCTTCCTCCCTCCCAGCTGCTCTGGGGGAGACTTAGGCATTTGCCAGGCTTCCCTTATCTCTTCACAATCAAGTCATCAGGTCTCTCCTACCTCCAAATTATCTCTCAAAACTGTCCTCTTCTCTACTGCCACCACACAGAGTCACTTCTCATCTCCCCCAAATGATTTACAAGTAAGTTCCTCACCGGTCTTTTCATTTTCCTTCTTGCCCACTGAAGCCTAGTCTTCAGCCAACAGCCAAACACCTTTTACAAGTCATAACATCATGCTTTCCTCTGCTCAGAAACCTCTGATGCTGTCTGGTCATTCTTGGGAAGAAAACTTAAAGATTCCTTAGCAAGGACTACCAAGACCCTGTATGATTTCGCCCCTGTCTGACTCTCTCATCCTTGTTCTTGACCACTAGCCAGAGCGTCAAGGTCTTTGTCTTGGTCTTCCTTCTGTTTGGGACACTGTTCCAGACCTGCTTCACCCACTAGATCTCAGCTGAAATCACTCCTATTTATCTTTTTTGAGTCCTGACTTCAACATTGTTTACTCTGGGAAGGATTATGAGACACCATTTTCCCCACCTCCATCTAAGTTAAATCCTCGTGTTATATACTCCCATAGACTACTGCACTTCTTTGAAACACACATCAAAATTGTAATCAGTTAACTGTGTGGCCAAATACTGGTTTGATATTTTTCTTTGCCCCTGGACTGTAAACCAGGTAGAAGCAGAGATCATGTCTTTTTTGTCACAGTTATTTGCTCAGCTGCCCAGTCAGAATCATGGCAAACAGTGTTCTAATCTCCACTGGATCATTTCAATCATGTAACAAGCCAGTGAGGTGCACCATCTTATTAAACCCATTTCACAGATATAGAATTTGAAGCACAGAGGTCAGATACTCTCAAAGTCACACAGGTAGCAGACGGCAATCTTGCTCCTGAGTCCTGCTTTTCATCACTGTGCTATGCTCACACAGGAAGAACCACAATACATAGTTGTTGAAGAAGGAAGGAAGCCAGGAAAATGGATCTCGAATAGTTAGAGGAGAACCGGTCAGAAGATACTAGGTATGACTCTATGGATCCAGCCCTCCAACTCATGGAAATGCCTCATCCTGCCCAACACAATCTGTCTTCAGTACTCCCAGAAAAGACTCCATCTTCATCACTTACTAGGAAGGAGCATAATCTGAGAATGTTAAGACATGGGTTAAACTCAGCAATTTTTATCTCCTCATTCTTTACTCCCAACCAGGCTTCTAGTTCACCCCATTTCCTTGAACATGAGAATATACAATAAATGCATACAGTAGGGCCACAGTCCCCAAATCATGTAACAAAGTGTCTTAGATCACCATAGTGAACTCACATTCCTGTAGTATATGTTAATTTTTGAAGAGGGAGACAAAGACACTCAACTTCCACTAAACATGGAGCAAATTACTAACTCAAGGTAGTTTACAATTTCAACATTAGATCTCCCGATTTCCTGTCTGTTAGGTCATATCTTTTTCGAAGGTGTGTTTTCTGTGGTTGCTGCGATAAGAAGCAAGTCCTGCATAAAAATCACTGTCAAACAGAAAGTGTTGGTGTCCAACATTTGAGAAGTTGTGCAGTGCCCAACAGGTGCACACAGCCTATTCCTACGTAATTATTGTTTAGGAATGAAATAAAAAATGTTTTTTCTTTTAGTTCATAATGTTTTCAAATGGCTATTAAGTTATTGGGACATTAACACTTATAAAGTTGTTTGACCCTAGCTATTTGAAAAAATGCAGCTGTTAGTTCTTTTGTCCTATGGGTACCATGAAAAACTACTGATAGACTAACAATGCTGTGAACCAAACAGGTGTGGGAATCTCTGGGGTAGGGTGTCAGAGGTATGCATAATCGGGCAGACAAACTAATATGATAGATATATTAGGTAGACTTCCCCTGAAACAGGATCACCTTGATAGGACGTAATTTTTCCCTAAGGTGATGTCATGTTGACAGATTACTTTACAGTGAGTTAAGGAAAAACGGAAGACCCAAGGCCACCCAGAGCCAAGCCCCACTGGGCTCCCAGCACAAAGGCTTCTCCCAGATGTGCACACATCCAACTGCAGACAGCCCGTTGCAGCCCAGCCCCAAGGCTTGAAGGACAGGCTTGTAATTGACAGTATCTCGGCTGCCCTCGGAGAGCACTGCCTCGAGCCAGAGGTCTCTCCACAACAGCAAAGAAAAGCTTCTTAACTTCCTGCGCTTCACGCAAGGCAAGGCCGTCTGTTATCAGCCACAGATGGGAGCCTCAGCAGCCGCCCACTCTGGAGAGCTCGGTGGAAACAGGCTTGGCAGGTGGACAAAACGGACAAGATGACAAGTGCTGTTAAATAGCAACCCGCAGGTTGTTGTAACACATGCTTGGGACCTTGCTCCTTGTGGGCTCTCCTGTGCCCCTGCACGGGGGCTGCTGTATCAGTGGATGCAGTGCTCCCCACAATCCTGGAGGCTGCTGTGCAGCCACCCTCATCCTCTCCAGAACTCTGCAGACACAGGCGCACTTCCAGCCCTCCCAAGCTGTCTCCTAGCAGATCCTCCCTTTTAATGCCCAGGTCCTCCCATGAAGAGAGATCAAGACCCACAGGAGAGGTGTTTGGGTCATAGCAGCCGATGCCTCGTGAGTGGCACTGTGACGTCCTTGCAGTAATGAGTTGCATTCTCACTGTGGCCAGACTGGATTAGTTCTCACAGGAATGGATTCATTCCCCTGAGAGTGGCTGTTGTGTGTGTGTGTGTGTGTGTGTGTGTGTGTGTGTGTGTGTGTGTTTTGTTTTTGTTTTTTTTTAATTCCAGAAAGCTTCTGGAGTTTGACCTCTTAGCAAGTATCTACCACCCTTTGACCTTCTTTGCCATGTTATGTGGCAGTGCAAAATCCCTAGCCAGAAGGCAGGGCCATGACCTTGAACTTCCCAGCCTTCAGAGTCCTGCCTTAAATAAGCCTTTAATCTGTATAAATTAAAGGGGGAAAAACCCCCACAGGAAGGGAGGCTTTCGGTTTGTTTCAGATGCCTGCGTTCACTCACTCATTCCCATGTGGGGGACACCTACATGCCAGGCACTATTCACCTTTCTCATATCCTTTTTCTCAAGAGCTCAGTGGAATGTGCTCCCTGTGCCATGCACACCGCGAAAGGTAATAAATGGAATGGTCAGGAGCCCTTTGGAGATGCAAGGTCCTCCGTCTTACCACTCAACAGGCTGATGAGTTGAGGTTTCTAATTTCTAGAAAAGGTGTTGTTCTCTTGCTCCCCTAACAACTGTCTCCTTTCTCCAATCCAGGAAAGCTTAATAAAAGCTAGTTGGGGACTTATTCTCTCCTCGTCCCACCGTGAAGGCCCTGGGGTCTGTCTAGCAGAGGGAGGCAAACCCCAGCCAGCCTCTCACCCTGTGCTGCCTAAAAGCGTGCAGCCTAGATCTGCCTCCTGCCTGAAGGCGGACCTGGAGGAAGGAAGACAGCGACAAGAGCTGCAGGCAGCTTCCCATTTAGGTGCACCCGGAGTCCCGTGTTTGGGAGGCTTGCAGCTTGGCAGCCTCCCAGAGCGGACCCACTGCCAGAAGTATGTCGCTAGCTTCTTTCATCCGAGCCAGAGATGTCTGTCATATCGTCATCCCCCCAGCTGTAGGACTTACTATAATTTCATACAGTTCTGTAGACAGATATTGAAAAGGCATCTGGAAAAATTGATAGCATATCAAGGCAAAGATTTCAGAAAAGTCATTTTTTAAATGTCCAGCCATAGGTACCAGCGCACAGTCCTCATAGGCACACAGTCAAGGTCCCTGAAGGCCTGTTTCCTGATCTTAGAGCGCCCCCTTTGGAGATGATGCTCCTACTGCAACTGGTGGCGCAGGCTTCTCTCCACGCCTTGGAGGTGCTACGGTTTGAATCAAGGAGCAGGGAAAAAGCAAGAGATGGGGAAGGAAAAAAGAAAAAGGCGAAAGGGGGAGGGAGAAATGAGGCTGACCTCCAGGGGGCACCTTTCAGTGGCACAAGAAGCACGCTACAACACTCGGCATACACAATCTCGCTACGTCCTCACACACAAAATGAGCCTCCAGCCAGTTTATGAATGAAGACATGGAGAATTTAAGGAGCCCTCCTCCGAAGGACACACAAGGAGTGGCTGCCAGGGTTACCGTCCCGGTGGATAACCAAATACGTTGCATGCAGTTTGGTTCAGGAAAATCATGACTAGCAGCTGCTTCCTTCACATCTTGCTTCACAACGGCCTTTTTCAAATTCTCCACTGAAATCACAATGAGAAGAAACAACTGTGTCCGAAGGACTAAACGAGAAGTTTTCCAGGACTTTAGATGGAAATGGAGAGTACACCTGGAGTAACCGTAGTCAAGGGCAGGTTTTACAAATGTCCTTTTTCTCTGCATTTCCATGTTGTGCCTTCTCTCTGCCCTTAGTGATAGTGAACAGGTGGCAGCTGCCACAGCGTGCAAAGGGCCCCAGACGCAGACTCAGAAACATGGAGCATGTTCTGGCACAATAGGGCCGGGTCTTCTGCAGCGTTTGGTCAGTAAGGAGAGAAACTGCTGAGCCTCACGTTTTGATCGGTTTCCGGGAGGCAGTTTCAAGGGCAGTAGAGGCATTACCTGCCTCACTTTGCTAGGCAGATCCAGGGCCATATAGAGAGAGAGGAGTGGGGAAATTAGCTCTCATGATTATGGAGGCTGAAAAGCCCTCCGTCTGCCATCTTAAGCTGGAGACCCAGGAAAGCTGATGACATAGTCCAGACGAAACCCAAAGGCCTGAGAATCAGGAGAGTGAATGGTGTAAGTTTCAGTGTGAGGACAGGAGCAGACAAGAGATGTCTAAACTCAGTCAGGCAGAGAGAACAAATTCTTCCTTCTTCCACCTTTTGTTCTACTTAGGTCCTCAACAGATAGGATAATGCCCACCCCCATTGGGGAGGGCAATCTACTTTACTCAGTCCCCTGATTCAAATGCTAATGTTATCTGTAAACGTTCCCACAGACACACCCAGAAATAATGTTTAGGCAAGTATCTGAGTACCCAGACATCTGTGTCCTAGTCAAGCTGACACATAAAATTAAGCATCATACCAGGGGATTACATGAAGAGGAACAGAGAACTACTCCAAAGTGCAGAGAGAAATCCAGGATCCTGGGGTGGGAAGCCAGGTCCAGAGGTGGGGGGCAAGTATTGCAGACAGGAACACAAGAAAAGAAAGAAGGTCATTCTTTAGAAGGATCTTGAATGCAAACTTTGTTGAGTCAAGGGCAAAGGCGCCGGGGTCTTATCTGGAAGCATCTTAAAGACACAGCTGTTTGAGTTGGTCGGGAGATGGAGAGACCCAGAGGAAGAGCTGTGAGTGCCCAGAATGGAGTGGCATGGGGTGGGAGTGGGTTGTGTAGGGCATGGGCTTGCTCCTGACTGAACCCAAGGCTCTGTCTATTGAAGGAGCCTAGGATGAGAACAGAGGAAGCTGTACACTAAAGAATCCTCTTTGGTAGGCACATGCTTCCCTGTGGGCCTGTGCTCGAGTGGAAGCCTGGTTCCACTGATTGCTTCTTGGAAAGGAACAGACATCAGGGTTAGTGCACTGAGATCATCTCACCCATGCCTCTGCCTCCATACCCCAATGCCTTCGAATCCTCTCAACCACACAAGGATGTATTCCACTTTGAGTAACAGAGAAGGCTGAAAAGAGTATTTCCATGCATGCCCTCCAAAAATAAGATCCTGGAATGCCAAGAGAAAAGGGATAAAAATAAGGTCTGGTTCAATAATGCTCCGATGAAGAGAGACAGACTATGCTGAGGCGATTTCCAGGAGGTGAGCCTGAAGCCTGCCTCTGTCCTCAAAGTGCTGAACCCCTCTTTCTGTCTGATGACTGTCTCCAGGAGCCAAACACATCAGTGGGGCAGGGTAGAAAAGGTGGGCCTTTTTTCAGAGGGACAAAATGTAGGGGTACTTCTTCCGAGGGACCTTGCTGGGGAGCCAGATGTGGTGCTGGTGTCCATAGTATTTCCCTCTTCTCTGCTTGATTCAGTGAGCTGGGTTGGCCTGAATAGTGTTCTGATAAAGCTATTTGAATCCTACATGGGCAAATCAACTCTTCAAAGAAGCAAGCACTGTTCCAAAACTCTAGACACCCAGAACATCAAATATTACATGTAAGATATTGAATATTAAGTAATATTATTGAAAACATTGCCTATCACCCAGTGTCTCTTAAATGAAGTGCCACATGAGAAGTTCTTTTCAGGATTTAGAATGAGAACTTTTTTTTAATCCCCTAAGAATAGGGGATAGTTGGGAAAGTACATTCCCCCTTTTAAATGATGAAAACTATGGTAACATGCCATGTTTCCTTTTTTTGCTTTAGCTACCAGGAAGCTCCAACCAGAGTCTGTACTAATTACAACAAATGTGTTAATTAATCTTTTGGATTAATATATTGGTTAACTCCTTTTTTCTCCAATCCCAACTTCCCTTTTTGTTTTCTACTTAGTTATCTTGTCTTAGATATCCTTTGTTTAAGCTGTTCACGCTATCTTTGGAAAGAGAAATATTTCTACAAGGGACAAGAGTCTACTTAATGGACATTCATGACTACAGCTGGAAAAGCCACACGAAGTGTCCATTTTCATGGCAGGAGCCCACATTATATCAACACTGTCTTTGAAGACAAAGGACAGTCTTCTGTGTTTCTGTCTTTTCCCCTGCTACCACCCTCACAAGGACCAAGTGTCGAAGGCATTCTTTAATCTCCTCTATTTTAATTGGTGAGAGAAAGTGGTGCCACTCATCAGTGCTTTAAGTTGGAGGGATTTAATTAGATCTAATGACCAGATAAATGGAGAACTCTGGATAAGGACCTTTGGGGACTGAATGGTGTGAAGAGGATTATGTTGTTATATTTCCCTGCATTCGTTGCCATGGCTAAGGCCACAATGGAAAGAGAAGCAGAGCGCTAACAAGAGTCAGATATGGATGCCATTGAGAGGGAGATAGGAGAGGGCAGAGGGTCATCCTTGGGGCCATAGTGGAGAAGGCACTCAGAACAAAGGGTGAGGTCCATGCAGAGGATGCAGTGAGAGTGAGCACTCACAAGGATTGAATGAATTGGGTCCACTGCCCAAGTATCCTTCCCTTTAGCTGATCCTCCCTCCCAGTTGACCTGTGTCCAAGCCATTCTGTCTCCCTTTGACCCTGGCATCTTTCTCACCTTTAAGGAAAGCCACAGGCCTGGTCCAAGAATGAATAGAACTATTCATTTGTCAGGCTTCGCCTGAGCTGATGCCGAAAACAACCTGTCCCCCTTGACAAGTTGCCTTTATCTAGTATGAGCAGGATCACTTTGAATATCCTTGTGCTGTCACTTAGGACCTGGAGTGTCAGACATTTCTCTCCCCTCAAAGATCATCTGTCAGAGTTAGTATGGTATTCTGGTTCCAAGAGCCCTGAGGGAAAGTTTCTGGGAGTGGAGAGGGAGAGAGGATACAGGGAATGAAGTCAGTCTGCAAATACTCCACATCTGACCCATTCCCAAAGGCAGGTAGGTGAATTCTTCCTGGAGAAAAGTCAGTCAGTGCTGCAAGTCTGGATAGGAGAAGAGAACATATATTGAGTATCCACCATATGTCTTGCATTTGGTCAAATGATCATCTGTAATATCACCTAATTGTTACAACATCAGAGCCGGGTGCATAATACACCTGCAATAAACATATGTAATATGGGTGAATAATTAAATTACCCTGAGAGGTATCATGGTCCTTATTGTACAGAAAAGGAAATAAAGTTTGTCCAAGTTCACACGCCCATAGAGTTACAATTTGAACCTAAGTCACTTTTTTCTGATGCCAAAGATCAATCTCTTTCCAATTTAACATGAGTGCAAGACATTGGCCACAGCCCTTTCTAGCTCTCCTCCAATCCCTGCTCAAAACTAGATTTGTGTGTAGTTCATCCTCATTAGACCTCAGTTTGCTCACCTATAAAATGGACTGGTTGGAGCAGTGCTTTGAGATAAAGGAAGCAGGCACTGTCTTTTGCCAGAGATCCAGTAAAGCTGAGATAATTTGTGTGGAGACGTGGCTCATCTTTCCCCTAAATCCAAAGCCCTGCATTTGGTGATAAACAGCATTAATGTGATGTTAACTCTATTTATACAGTTTTCTGCCCCAGGAGATGAATTTACATATGTGCCAAATGTGCTTCAGCAGTACCCAACAGTGATGTTTATTTTACTGCCTCTGGACACCTGGTAGCAGCTCAGTCTATTAAGGAAGGAAGCATCATGCACACTCATGCACTCATGTGGGTGCACACACACACACAGCCACACACATAATGCATTGCATCCACTCTGGAAAGACAGTGCAACAGGAGACAGATGGGAAAGGGGTAGGAAGGCCCCATTATACAAAGATAAATGGCAACTAACTCCTTATTCCAAATCTCTGTAAGATTTGAAGAAAACCACCAGAGTGACTTCAACCCACCATTTCTCAGAATTATTCAGAAGAAAGTAGAGTTTAGGGATGACATGACTTGGATCACTGTCTACATTTTCTACTTTAGTTTGGCCAAGGAAAGATCTTGGCAGATTTGAAGCTGAAAACATGCTACTCAGTGAGCCCTATGCTATAGCCCAAGTGAGTCCTAAAGTACCTTGATCACCTCTCCATAGAAAAGTAGTTGTCCACTTTCATGGAACAAATTATTATGTTACAGGTTCTTTTTTTTTTTTTTTTAATTATACTTTAAGTTCTGGGGTACATGTGCAGAACGTGCAGGTTTGTTACATAGATATACACGTGCCATGGTGGTTTACTGCACCCATCATCCTGTCATCTACCACAGGTATTTCTCCTAATGCTATCCCTTCCCTAGCCCCACACTCCCCGACAGGCCCCAGAGTATGAAGTTCCCCTCCCTGTGTCCATGTGTTTTCACTGTTCAACTCCCACTTATGATTGAGAACATGCAGTGTCTGGATTTCTGTTCCTGTGTTAGTTTGCTGAGAATGATGGTTTCCAGCTTCATCTATGTCCTTGCAAAGGACATGAGCTGATCTTTTTTTATGGCTGCATAGTATTCCATGGTGTATATGTGCCATATTTTCTTTATTCAGTCTATCATTCATGGGCATTTGGGTGGGTTCTAAGACTTTGCTATTGTGAATAGTGCTGCAATAAACATATGTGTGCATGTGTCTTTATAGTTAAATGATTTATAACTCTTTAGGTATATACCCAGTAATGGGATTGCAGGGTCAAATGTTATTTCTGGTTCTAGATCCTTGAGGAATCACCAAACTGTCTTCCACAATGGTTGAACTAATTTACATTCCTACCAACAGTGTAAAAGCATTCCTATTTCTCCACATCCTTTCCAGCATCTGTTGTTTCCTGACTTTTTAATGATCACCATTCTAACTGACATGAGATGGTATCTCACTGTGGTTTTGATTTGCATTTCTCTAATGACCAGTGGTGATGAGCTTTTATTTTCATACATTTGTTGGCCACATAAATATCTTCTTTTGAGAAGTGTGTGTTCATATCCTTCACTCATTTTTTGATGGGGTTGTTTTTTTCTTTCAAATTTGTTTAAGTTCTTAGTAGATTCTGAATATTAGCCTTTTGTCAGATGGATAGATTGCAATTTTCTCCTGTTCTGTAGGTTGCCTGTCCACTCTGATGACAGTTTCTTTTGCTGTGCAGAAGCTCTTTAGTTTAATTAGATCCCATTTGTCAGTTTTGGCTTTTGTGGCCATTGCTTTTGGTATTTTAGTCATGAAGTCTTTGTCCATGCCTATGTTCTGAATGGTATTGCCTAGGTTTTCTTCTAGGGTTTTTATGGTTTTAGGTTGTCTATTTAGAAAACCCCATCATCTCAGCCCCAAATTTCCTTAAGCTGATAAGCAATTTCAGCAAAGTCTCAGGATACAAAATCAATGTGCAAAAATCACAAGCATTGCTATATACCAATAATAGATAGCCAAATCATGAGTGAACTCCCATTCATAATTGCTACAAAGAGAATAAAATACTGAGGAATACAACTTGCAAGGGATGTGAAGAACCTCTTCAAGGAGAACCACACACCACTGCTCAAGGAAATAAGACAGGACACAAACAAGTGGAAAAAACATTCCATGCTCATGGATAAGAATAATCAATATTGTGAAAATGGCCATATTGCCCAAAGTAATTTATAGATTCAATGCTATCCCCATCAAGCTACCATTGACTTTCTTCACAGAAGTAGAAAAAAACTACTTTAAATTTCATATGGAACCAAACAAGAGCTGTATAGCCAAGACAATCCTAAACAAAAAGAACAAAGCTGGAGGCATCATGCTATCTGACTTCAAACTATACTACAAGACTACAGTAACCAAAACAGCATGGTACTGGTACCAAAACAGATATATAGACCAATGGGACAGAACAGAGACCTCAGAAATAACGCCACACATCTACAACCATCTGATCTTTGACAAACCTGACAAAAACAAGAAATGGGGAAAGGGTTCCCTATTTAATAAATGGTGTTGGGAAAACTGGCTAGCCATATGCAGAAAACTGAAACTGGACCCCCTTCCTTACACCTTATACAAAAATTAACTCAAGATGGATTAAAGACTTAAATGTTTCACGTTCTTTGCTAGGGACTTCAAATAAATTAAGGCATTGAATTCTCACCACTCCATGATTTTTTACTATTATTATATCCACTTTACCAAGAACATTGACACTTAGGAGATTATTCACAGCCAATCAGATAGCTAATAATCAGTGAAAGAAAGGTGTAAACCTAAGTCTGTCTAAGCTGTAACCAGTACATTAGATCATAGACATCAGTGGAATGTGTGTTTTTGAGGACATTGGAGAAGGAGATAGGTACGGAGATTTAAGAGAAAGGAAGTTTTAGATTTTCTTACAATCATGTACAATGTACCATGGAGAGCACACCATACGTGTGGAGTCTGTGCTAAGTTCTCTGTGAGGTGGACAGGACAAGTCATAATACTCTCCCTTCCATTTATTCACTGATGTCTTAATTCAGGCAGTCACTAAACATGTCATTTGCTATTCATTGAAAATAAAAAATAAAATCTGGTCTCCACACTCAGTAAACTCACAGTTTTGCTATTGGATAGACGTATTTGTAAATTTAGGATTGCACTGCCATGTAATAAATTATTTGGTGAATGGAATCGGCAAGCCCAGGGAAAGGCTATGTGGATCAGAATCGACTTAAAGTGATGGAAGGAGCAAAGGGCTTTGAATCAATTTAACAAAAACAAAACTGGATTGAGTTCCTATTTGTATGATCTTGAGCCAATGGAAGTTCTCTGAGCTCCACTGTCAGTTTTGCAGGATAACAATAATACCAATCTAGTGATATTATCAACCCTAAAAGAATTGTGCAGGGGATTAAATGAGTTAATGTAAATGAAAGCACTATTATTTATAAAGTGCTATTATTCATAAAGTGTAAAGGCAAAGATGGAAATTAAGGGAACGGCAAGTACAAACAGACATAAAGACAATGTGACAATTTATATAATATAGGATAAGTGAACTGTGTCATAATATAGATGTAGATATTCCAAGGGAATGGGTTGGCCTGGGACTTTAATATCACTAGCTGCTCTTTCTGGGACCAAATTTCTCCATATGGAATTAAAGAGGAAAAAATATGTATTTTTTCAGAAATTTGAAGGTGTAATTCTTCCTAGGGTAAGAGAATAAAAAACACAACTAATAATTTTCATTAGATCTTGGAGAAATCAACTAATCAACTCCGAAGTTTCTGCTGACCACAGTCATGTGCCCAGCACTGTAGTAGTTTCCATGTAGCACTTCAAAGAGATTGTGAGTTAATTGGAAAGAAAAGAATAATATATATTAAATAATTCACTACCAGACTGTTTGAGACTAACTCTAGTCACAGTGAGAGAAGGAAAAATTCAGCATAAACCTGAACACTGAGAGACACTTTCATGGAGAAGGTAGGAACTGAATAAGGTCTTAAAGGCTAAAGAAATGCAGAAAAAAAGAGGAAAAGAGGATAAGAAGAAGAATGAAGGGGAAAGAAGGAACAGAGAAGGGAGAGGGGAGAAAAACTTGGGGACAAATAATGAGGGAAAAAGGGAAGGCATGGGAATAAAGCAAGGAGAGGAGTGAAGAGAAAGAAAAAAGCCAGAACAGAAGAATTAGAGCATTTCTAGAGAAAGAGCCTGGAATTAAACTAAGATGGCTTAGCTAGGAGGCTGTAGATGTAGAGTCAGTGAGTAGTTGGATGAAGCCAAATTATATTCAAAGCTAGGGAGTCTAGCTATGATGCTTCTGTCAGCTGGTTCCTAATAGGGGATTGTCATGGAAGAAGTTTTGATTTATAGTAGTTTGAAGGGCAGCTTGGAGGGAATCAATAACAGGAAGTACAAAGCACGAGTCAGAGCTCTCTATGATCTAAGCTATGTTCATAACAGCCTGTACTGCAAGGTGAACAAGGAGAGTGTTCATTTGAGAGAAAATCATAGGACTTTGGAATATTAGAAATGAAAACGGGGTATGAAGAATAAAATATCAAAGAATCTGATAAGATTCTATCAGTCTAGGAAACTGGAAGAAAAAACGGTGTCTTGAAGAAGAAACATGAAGTGTTTGGAAAAAGGAAGTGTGATGATTTTAAGTTCGAATGAGTTCATTGGAGGTGATGGCAAGTCACTCAAACGGGAAAATCATATAAGCAGTGGTGATGATGAGGTGGAAATAGAAAGGACAAGGCCAGGGCTGGAGAGATGTACTGGAGGTGACAATCAACAAGCTCTCAGAAGAATTGGGCAGAGAGGCACAGGGAGAAGTGCCAAAGAAAAGTCCTTGGAGAATCCTCACAAGTAGGAAGGCAGGAGAGAAACGAAGCATTAAGGAAGACAGATAAAGTGTAATCTCAGAGGATAGGAGGAGAACCACCTCCCCCCCCAAATCGGGTATACACAGATGAAAGTAGGAAAGAATGTCAAGAGTAGGGAATTATCAATAGTGCCATACTGCAGAGATCAAGGATAATGGAGTGGAGAACTCAAATGGCTATAGGCATACCTCAGAGATATTGTGAATTTTGTTCCAGACCATCCCAATAAAACAAAAAATCACAATAAAGCAACTTACACTTTGTTTTGGTTTCCCAGTATATACAAAAGTTATGTTTATACTATACTGTAGTCTATTAAATGTGCAACAGCATTATGTCTAAGAAATGTACATACCTTAGTTGAAAAATACTTTATAGCCGGAAAATATCAACACAGAGACTTGGAGTGAGCACGTGCTGTTGGAACAATGGCACTTGTAGACTTGCTACACACAGTATTGCCACACACTTTTATTTTGTAAAAAACACAGTATCTGCAAAGCGCAATGAAGTGAAGTGCCACAAAAAAAGGTATGCCTGTATTTGTTGGAAACAAATGTCAGCTTGTATGAAAACCGAGATTGGGATGTCAGAAGTGGAGACATTAGCAAAAGCCATCAGCTTAAAGAGTTCACTAGGAAACAGGAAGAGATGAAATTAGGAGTTATAATAGGATCAAAGATAGGACTTTCTGAGATACAGAGATTGGAGCACACGGAGAGAAGGAGGCTGAAGCTGAAGTAAGAGATGGAGGAATGAGGCACACCTTGTGGAAGCAAAATCCCAGAAGGAGCAGGGGTCCAGAGTTCATGTGAAGCAGTTATCTTTAAATGAGAGAAAAGAAACCTCTTTCTTTGAAAATAATGGAAAAAAGTCCACTTCAGACACAAGGTTTTCATGAGATGAGAATGAGGTACATGAGATGTTCACAAAGATGGCTTTAATCTCCCACTGATCTGAAATGGCCACGTAGCATGAGTGAGACAGAAACTTTTGATGGTTTAAGTTACTGAGATTTTCAGATTGTTATTGCATCATAACTCAACCCATCCTGACTGAATACAAGGAGAAAGTTGCCTCCTGAGGTTAGTACAGCAGGGATGGATTGGGGTTTTAAGGAAAGAAGAGGTTTGAAATAAAACCTGAGTAACATCGAAGTGATTCAAAAAATACTTTTCTCAACATGTTCTGAAAACTTTCCAACCTACAGAAAAGTGTAGAAACTAGTGTAATGACCACCTATAGACTCTTCACCCAGATTCACCAGTTGGTAACATTTTGCCACATTTGCTTTATCTTTCTCTTTTTGTAATATATGTAGACACCCACACACAGAAGCCTCTTTTTTTTTTTAAAAGAAAACTATTTGAAAGTAAGTAACAGACATCACGTCAATCCACTCTGAGAATTTCAGCACATATCTTTAAGAACAAAGACTCTTTCCTTTAGAACTATAATACAACTATCATATTAACACAATAACTTTAGCATACAGTTCTATATTAAAATTTTCCAATTTGTCCTTAAATTTACATCTAGCTATCCCCTAAGCCCCATTTATGATCTCAGCAAGGATCATATGATACATTTGATACATATATGTCAAGAAGGAAAGCAGTAAGGTAGAGGCTGGGAAGAGTTCAAGTAGCCTGACTCTAATGAGCTAGATTTGCACCATAAGGAAATAGGAGTTACCAGGTGTAAAGTGATCTGCCTGCTTGGAGAACAGTGACCTTTACCTGAGATTACTGCTAAATATGACATGGTGATGATGGTGATGATGACGTTGATGAAGAAAAGCAAGGTGAATGGTGCATAGCATCAGAGGAAAAATGACACTTTTCAGATATTAATGGACCAATACAGAAAAGAAAAATTAGAAATATGATTTGGCAACATAAAAATTAATACTAATTAGACTCTTCATACCCTACCAAAAATGTTTAATTACCATGCATTAAATAATCAATCATTAAATCTATGTGAAATTAATTTGTTCTAAGTTCTCTACACATACATGCTCAATTTGCAAGTAGCATGGTCAACTCCTCCCAACTTCAATTAATTAGAGCTGGCATTGGCGATGGAATATTTATTTATGGACCAGGTGCAATTAAAAAGGAATAAGCTAGGTTCACTCTAGAAATGCTAAGAGGAATTTAAGATATGAATGCTTGAGACACCTAGAATCTCAGAGCCAGATGTGACTTTTGTGGTCATTTATTTCAGTTGATCCCTTTTTATCACGGGGATCTGACTGTTATGTGAGGTCATGTGCTATTTTCAGTATTTCAAAACAGCTAACAGAAATGTAGATTTCTTCATGATAAGGCTGCACAGGCTAGATAAAACATCAGGGTGTTTTGTTTTGCTTTTGGCTGGAATTATATTAACTCCTTGTGATAATAGCAGTTATCCTCTAACCAAATACTCCAATTAGCAGTTAAATGTGTCTTCTATGAAAAAAAGAACAACAAATTAATTTTACTTTAATCAAAGAGCTTATTTGTTAGAAGAGGGATTTTTTCAAAACAAGAGGAAAGGACAGGATGCTGAGGGAACCAATAGTAGAAGTCTTTCTAGTAAAAAGATAGAAAGGCACTATTCTTGCCCCATAGCTTCATTTTATAGAAGATTGCCCACATGACACAGCCAAGTTTATGCAGCTACTTAATAGAAGCAATTAACAGCAATCCTAGCATATCAAGGGCTAGTTGAGGAATAAATGTAGTGAACTAAAAGTAGAATGTCCCCAGTGACAACAAATTTGAAGCAGGAAAGCCAGTCAGGAGGCTGGTGTGGCATCCCAGAACCATGATGTTGTCCTAATTTCAAGCAGTAGACATTGGAGTCACGATCAATAGGCCTCAGTGACTGACGGACACTGGCTTGGGGGGTGTGAGAATGGAGGGGAAGGGAAGGAAGCACCTCAAATGACAGTCAGGTTTCTGATTGGCAGCTTCTGAATGTGCCATTTGTTGAAGCATAGGAGAAATATCACAGAAAACAAATGTTGGGAAATGATCTCAGAAGGCCTGAGAAGGCTGAGATTCAAAGACTGGCTTCTGTTTCAAAGGTGTCCAGGGAGTCTTCCCAGCCTGCTCTCTAGTCGTGTGCCAGCAGGGAGAAGCCTCTGCGGAAGGCAGACGCCAGGGGTCAGTGCAAGCCCAACTTCCCCATCTGGAGTGCTGAAGTCCCTTTCCTTCAGCGTCTGTTCATTACCAAGAGAATTTAGGAGAACTCTAAACAGCAGATTCGTTTATGATAGCAGCATTTACAAGCAGTTGTAATTATGGTGTATGGAAAACAATTATTGCCTACTAAAATTGCTCTTTTAATTTTCTCTTATTTGTCCCACAGTGAATGTTAAATAAGCCTCACTGCCTCACAGACTGCCTCGGATACGTGTACGGATGTTCCTAAATATCAGGCTGTGAAAGACACAACATGCTCTAACCTGCACATGCACACTCCCACACACACACACACTCGCATCACACATTACACCGACAAGCTCTGGGATAAGCACGCATAGGTACCCCATGCCGCTTCCCAACCCAGGCCCATCCCATGCAGCCTTCTCCCCAACTACGTGGAAAGCACCTGCTCATCTTCCTCAAGAGTTACCTCCTCTATGAGCCCTTTCCCTCCAGAGCCCCCAAACAGACCTGGCTACTCCATCCTTTATGCTACCATGCCCCCTGAGTAGGTATTTCCCCCTCTGAAATGTCCATTTACTTCTTAGTTTACACGTCAGTCTTTACATATGAGATCTTAAGTACTTTGAAGGCACGGGCCTTATCTTATGTGTTACCATTCCCCAAAGCTCAGCATACGTAAAAACTTAATAAATCAGTCTTCAGTTAAATAAGTGAATGGTTTAGCATAAAGAGGATTGGCTAGGGACAAGGAAAAGGGCAAGGATAAAAACACAAATGAAGACATTTGGCGTGCTGGAAAATCACAAGCAGGGCCTGCCTCTGACTTACTCAAGGTTCCCTAGTGAAGTCGTGGGTGTGATGCTGGGAAGCCTGTGTCAGACTAAATCATGGGATGCCCCAGACGTCAGGCTCGGTGGACAAATACTAAAAGACCATCGTAGGTTCTTGTTCTGGTAGTTATGAAAATAACTAATTGCTTTCTCTTTCAGCTCATAGCTGAACGCACTGCTCTCCTAATAAAGGCTACAAAATTGCCTGCTTTCCCAAAATGTTGGTTTGCAAATAGCTGAGTTTTCATATTTTCAACCTCTACCTAGAAAGGCAGGAAAGGCAGTAGGTGTCAAGAGCGGAATTTGCCTGCTTTCTGAGGACTTCTGTGATAATAAAGCACATTTGCAGAAGTGCATTCCATTTCAAAGTATCTGGGATCTTAGTGTGGATGCAAAGACACAGTGCACGGTAGGAGTCTCTGTGCTTGACAAGAAAATAGGTGTCCTCAGAATCAGACCCTTAGACAGATGGGGGGGACGAGAAACAAAACACATCTTCACAATCAGGAGCAATGACATTTAATAAAGTGATTAGGCAGTGACATTAAATAAGTTCTCAGGCCATCTTGGAGTGATTCGTTTGGGTGGATGGAGGCCAGGATCTGTTAGAGGAGGGATGTGGAAAGCTGTTCTTTTCATTAAAATGTGTGTTTGGGGGGTTGAAATTTCAGGGAAGTACTATTATTAATTGATTGTCCTTGGCCTTAAAATGGTCTTGATTATTAAACAGCTCTCTTTTCACATTGGGAGAAGGAGTGGGAAAAGTCTCTCTTTTCACATGTGAGGGACAGGAGGAAGGTGCTGGTGCCAAGAGTCCTTTGTTGGAACTGAACACCTTGCTGTTCACAGGCACTTTGGATTCTTCTCTATCCACAGACTCTCCCCTGGTCTTGGCTAAATGCTTAAGGAGCTTCTGAATTCCTTTATTTGCCCTCTTAACACCAGTGGATAGAGCAGTACAGAAAATCCCTGCAGCTTCATATATGAGGTTTTTTTTTTTGTTGTTGTTGTTTTACGTGTAACCCTATGTTTTAATCCATTCAGGTGGCTATAACAAAATATCATAAGCTAGACAGCTTACAAACAACAGAAATTTATTTCTCCCAGTTCTGGAAGCTGGGAAGTCTAACACTGGGGCACCGGCACATTTACGCCTGGTGAAGGCCTGTTCCTCGTAGACAGTGCTGCCTTTTTGTTATTGTGTCCTCACATGGTGAAAAAGGCCAGCAAGGTCTCTAGGGTCACTTTGATAAGGGCACTGATCCCATTTATGAGGGTTCTGCCCTCATGACTGAATCACCTCCCAACAGTGCCACATCCTAACACCATCACATTGATGATTAGGTTTCAACATGTGAATCTGGCGGGAGACACAAACATTCAGACCATAGCACCCAATGCTAATGAGCATGGAAAAAAAGGCCTCAGTTGTCTTTCTCCATCTGCCTTTAGAAGCTCCATGAAAAAAAAATCAAGGGTGTTAAAGGAAGATGGGTGCAAGGTTTTGTTAAGCATAGACCCCAGACCCCAAGTACCTTGTTGAAGCAGTGACCCTTAGAAAAATACTTTTGTCCATAGAACTTGAGAATTGAAAGGAGAATTAAAATCTTCTGGACCAGTGGTTCCTAGCATTTTGGATTTCATGAACTAATAAAAAAATTTTCTTAAGGCAAGATCTTTTTTGTACATTGGCAAATAAAGCAATTAAAGATAAATTACTATCTACCACTGACAAAATTATATAAAATATAAAAATAGAACATAATCTCTAAAGGACTAAAGGATTTTAAAATGTAATACAGTTTACTCTTTGAAAAACTTATTCTGTATTCTAATTTTCCTCATTTTATAGCTTATAATTTAATTAAACAAATACTATATAAGTGGCAGAAGGTTTAAGGTAAATACAATCTCCGACACTCCAGCAGAAACTGATGAAATAAGGAGAATAATAATAGCCAACACTCAATGAGCATTTACAAGGTGTTAGTTAAAAGGATGTAATAAAGCTTACCATGGTTTATTTTATGTATATTTTATGTGTTAATTCATTTCATCTTCACAACACCCTAGAGGTGAATATTATTATTATTCCCATTTTACAGAGAAGACACTGAGATACAAAGACATGAAACAGCTTCCCCACGGACTCACAGTAGAAGGTGTTGGAGACAGATTTCAAACCCAGATGGCCTGGGTCTGAAGTCTGTGCTCCTGAGCCCTAAAGGAGGCGCCGAGGACCCCCGTGGGTTAACTGGCTGGAGTGGAAACAGCCCAAGACTTCTGTGTGGGTGAAATCGAGCAATCAGCTTGAATCCTAGCTGACAATTGAAAAGGAGAGAGAGAGAGTGTGTGTGTGCGCGCGTACGTGTGCACGTTCACATGTGCGTGTGTTTGTGCACGTGTGTGTGTGCGCGCTGTGGAGTGTGGGTGTGAATGTAGCACACGCACATGTGTTTCTTTGGATGATTAGAACAGAAATTGGGGTAAAATTGGGTGTAGAAAGAGCCTTCAGTCTTACTAATTGCAGTTTTTATATGTATATGTATAGTAAAAATGTATGAAAGTATATAAATTTATATTTTAAAATATTAAATATGTGTTATATATTTGTCTATGTATATATAAAATATATATAGAAAATATAAATTATATATAAAATATAAATATGTATATAAAAATATGAAAATATATTACATAAATATATATTTTACTAAACTATATGACTATGTACACACACTACTAGGGTCCCTCTCAGAGCCTTAGAAGGAGTCTATGCAAGTGAAGGGCCCTGAATTAAGTTTTCTCCTCTGATTCTAGCCCAGGTCTCCAAAGCCCAAGCTCTTGACCACTCATCAGTGAGAGAATTAGGACTAGAACTTAGGTGTGAAAAATCCTCTCAGCTCTTTGTGAAAAATTGCCATATATCCCAGTCTTCTCCTGTGATCAAACTAGTCTATCAACATATCTCAATGAGTTCATTCATATTTGTCAAAGAATGTATCCTGCTTTTTGCTCAAAAAAAAAATGTAAACATTCCAATTTCCCAGTCCTAATGTTAAA
This sequence comes from Piliocolobus tephrosceles, assembly GCF_002776525.5. NCBI lineage: Eukaryota > Metazoa > Chordata > Mammalia > Primates > Cercopithecidae > Piliocolobus > Piliocolobus tephrosceles. Next base: position 104,455,114 of record NC_045446.1, on the reverse strand, counting down.
GGAGAAGCGAATGAACATTTGAAGAGAAGCTGAGTTGCAAATCCTTTTTTCGGTAGGAAGCTGGGCCAGATAATACCATATTGCCTTCCAAAAGGGTCATTCCGCTCCATTGTCCCTCCTTTCCATGCTTTCTAGAGGCCATGCTCTTCTAGCATGACGAAACAATACTCTTGGGTCAGTGAAATTCACCTAGGAAATGGGACAGGTTAGTGGATGGAGAAGAAGTCATAGTGTCTGTGAACAACTCCAGCACCAACCCAGAATCTGCTCACAAATATTTCAATTTATCCATAGACTTTACCCTTTCTACTCCTGTGGAGGCTGGGAGGAAAAGGCTATGAAAATAGTCAATGCCATTTAATGCCAAAGACAATCAAACAAAACTTCCCGTGAAATTTTTACCACCATTATTTGCTATTTTTAATCAAGAAAAACAGCCCTATCTTTCTTCCCTAATGAATCCTGGCCTCCATTCACTCACATTAATCACTTAAAAATGGCCTGAGAACTTATTTAATACCACTGCTCAATCACTTTATTAAATGTCACTGCCCCTGAACGTGAATATTTGTTTTTATCTCATCTCTGACACCTTCCATAGAGTTCTAGTCTAAGAACCCCAACTATTTTTCAAGATAAAATGAGTATCCCATTTGCCACTCTTCCCCATGACCACCAAATAACACAATTGGAGATGTAACAGAAAAGCAGCTCTTTCCTGCATATTTCTCCTTTGGTTTTACTCACTGAAATCTTATCACAGGAAGTTATTGCTATAGATCAAGGCTGGCCTTTCCAAATCTGTCACTCATGGGGGTGACAATATTGTATCCTATACATTTTTAGTTTTAATTATTCCTTATTCTGAGGAGAGAAAGAGGCATGAAAATTCTGAAAACTTCAGAAATGAGAGGCCACTGAGAGAAAAAGAGGTGAGAAACAGGAAGAAAGAGCTTCTGTCACCAATAGAAAAGTCACCAAAATAGAGTTTTTGCTCCTCTCACTAAAACCAAAATGTCACATGACTAGGGTAATGATTGTCTTGCCCACTCTCAGTAGAGAAAGTTGTAAGTATCAAAGGATGGACAAATGCATAATTGGTACAGGAAGAATCTGCTCTGGAGGGAGATGGTTTTCACCTTAGTTGATATAGTCTTGGAATATAAAAGAAAACAAAATTCTACTGAGTGCTTCCTGTATGTTATGAGGATACATTTTCTGTAACAAATATTTTTATTCCAAGAATAGAAAATCGATTAATATTTGCATGCTAACACCAATTGATTGGTAATGGCTTGCTGCAACACAGCGAGAATGCTGAGAAGAATGCTGAGACTTTATCAAGTGCAGAAGGAAAGAGGCCTGTGATAAATTAACAAGGACTACTGTGGACAGAAGAAAGAAACGTCATGACTGCCAAGTCTACTAATCCTGCAGTGACATATTGGTTAATCCATCCAATGCTGTCATGAAAACAAGAGGAACATAGGCAGCTAACAGCCACCAAGGCCCCAGCTTCATTTCATCAACCATTAAATCTCCTTCCTCACAGAAATCTGAAACTGATATTATTGGTTGCATATGTCTGAAAAGGATCTTAGAGATCCTCTGCACCTATCCCTTCACTTTATGAATATGGAAACTAGAAATAAAACAAGTAATCTACCTATTATTACTTTAAGGTATAGGTTTTTTTAATGTACATTTTTGCAGGTAGGGTTATCTCCCTGCATAAAACTGAATTCTGAGAGGGCCACAACAAAATAAACATTTCTGAATGTTATACCTTTCTAGCAACATCAATTAGATTAATAAAGAAAGCTTTCTTCGTGGAGAAAAATCATTGGCCATTGAGGGAATTATACCTATGCATAAGGATTTAGAAATATAGGAAGAAATCACATTTTAGGATGTCAAAATTAAGTATGATACTCATAATAAAGTAGAAATATTTTATTGTAGAATGAAAAGGACTTTTTAAAAAGCTAAAAATTTTACTTTTTTTCTTCATTTGATCCTCACAACAACCTTAATAAAATGTGTTCAACTTTGTCTCTATTTTTCAGGGAACATGTCTCATAGAGCTAATCAGTGGCAACGCTGGGACCTGTGCCCAGGCCTGGCTTATACAATAGTTTGGGCTCTTAATCTCTTTGTTCTTTTGTCTCCTCCTGTGGCCTTTGGAAAAGAAGCAGTATCTCATTCTCCATGGAATAATAAAGTGAATTCAAAGGCATAACAGAGTAGGAGAAAACCACTTAACGGGCTCAGGAAGAAAGAGGTAACTATCCTCGGGAAAAAAAAAATGAAAGAAATATTATACAGTGGATATGAGATATCAAGAGGGGCCTGTCTCTGATGCGCTGGAATCCAGAATGTGATGGACACTAATGAGATTTATCACTCTTTTCATCCCTACCATTTCGACTTATTCCTGAAGGAGTGGGGGAGTGGGGAGTGGGGAATGGAGGAGTACTCTAGAGAAGAATACCTTGTCATAAAAGTATAAAACTTGAGGTTCAGGTAGGTAGTGTTCTTCATTTCAACTAAGGTTGGGATTTGAGGAGAGAAATCTAATCCATGGTCAGCCAGAGTGGTTTAATCTCTTCCTAGAACAAGATAGATAAGATGGGGGGGGGCGGGAGGGAGAGAGAGAGACAGAAAGATGGGTAGAGATAGAGATACACGGATAGACAGATAAATAGATGGATAGATTAGATAGATGATAGATACATGATAGATAGATACATAGATACATAGATAGACAGATTAGAGATAGATGATGCATGGATAGACAGATTAATAGATGGGTTGATAAGTAGGTAGATGGATAAATAGATACGTGGATAGATAAAGCAAGCAAGCTATCTGCAAAACTGGTACTACAGAATGGTATTTGATTTTCCCAGCTATGGTTTAAGATACTAATGTGTTGGTCTCCTGGCAGAGAAAAGAGCGCACATCCAGGATATGCAGGCTACATGGATGCTTATTGATTTATCAAGCAGACTTTACACTAAAAATAGAGGCAGAAAAAGAAAAACACCCAGAAATGAATCAGAATAGCATCTATAGCAAGAGAAGAAAAAATATCAGTGGAAGGGATGTCTGGTAGTTCATAGAGGAAGCAGTTCATAGTGGAAATGGAAGAAAACTTGCAAATAATAAGAGTAGCCTTAGTACATTCCACACACAGCCTATGGGTAATAAATGAAGGCATTGTCTAGTCCACAGGAGCTTTCTCATCAACCTACAAACATGCTGTTAATTCAATTTTAGGAAAACCTTTTGATCCTCCAATCTCCAACCCCATTTTTGTGCTCCTCTTCATAGCAAAACACCCTGATAGAGTTGCCAATTGTCCTTGCATTTTCCCCTGAACCCTTCAGTCAGGCTCATACCTTCATCAGCTCACTGAAACATCAATGACCTCCACACTGCAAAAATCTCATAGATCACGACTTGCTTAAACTAACAGTAGAGCAAATATCAAGCCATATGCACTGCTGCAGCCATGCTGGTTGTTTAATATTAAAATATTTCCAAATCATTGATAAACAGACACATTTCCACACCTCTGAGTGCCTCCACCAACCACTGCTATTCCCTGGGACCCATTTCTTACTACCCCAGGATCCAGAAATGAAAGAGTTAATCCAGGCATTGCAGAAGGCCTCCAGGTCCTTGCTCCGACACTAAGGCCAGTTTCTATTTCTATCGGTCAATAGCATATGTGCCAGTTATACCCCCTGGAGCTCTCACTCCCTGGCACTGCCATACCAACCACCAGCCCAAGGGCCTGCCCACCCTCCACACACAGCCCTGAGGACCTCTGAGTGGGACCTTCTCTGACACAGCCTTCTGGAAAGCTTCTCTGGTGTCCACTGTGCTCCTGGAATGCCAGCCAGTCCGCCATAGCTATCATGGCCCAACCTTAGATCCTGGTTCTAGTAGACTCAGACATTTGTAGAAAGTGCCCCTGATGACACTGGTATTCAAGGGAGCAGATGTCTAGGGCTCATTTAGCCTCTAAAACTGTGACCTGGTGCTTCTGGTACCCGTATGGTGTCACTTTCATATGGCTGCACAGTACCGTAGGCTCCATGGGACTTTACCTCTGAGAGGGTCTGGGAGAGGCAGGGAACACAGGTGGTAAGGAAAACAAAGGATGGGGACCTTGGGGGCAGTTCGAGGTCAGGGATGCCCAGAGTGTGGGTCACTGTTGAATTTTACCTCCATTTAACTGCACAGGCTCACCCAAACCCACCAAACACTTGCCCGTCACAAGAATTAGCAACAATTTCATTAATAAAAACGAGAACAATCATAGTATTTTCTCTATTCAGTAAATATTAATTTGTTTGAGTACCATAATCATCATTACATTTTTATTTCTACAGATAAGACAACCGAGGCACAAAGTAGTGATTTAAAACTTAAATGGCAGAATTAACCTTCAAACCCAGTCAAGCCAGCACATGGACAAATGCCCTTCACTGCTACAGTACTTTGAGTCTTCTTTGGCTCAAAGGATCATAATTCACCCAATTAAGTATGATATTCCAAAATGATTTTCTTGATTTAGTTGATAATAAGAGCACTTTAATATACAAAACCTCAGCAACATCTGGCCTGAAAGATTTGGTGAGGATACGATGTTTTTAATGGGAGTGCTTTTCAATAGAAGCTGAAAGAATTTGGCACCATGATCGATACTATTTAATCTGGCACACGATGTCACCAATGACTACTACCAGGGAACTTTTTCTGTGTTTGAGTCTGTTCTCTTTATCTATGCATGGCTCAGACAGCAGCATCATTTATCTAGTGAGAGCCTTCTCAAATAAACAATTTCTAAAAATTAATAAATGATTTGGAATTTATTACAGTGATTTGATGAATAATTTATACTATGTTACATGACAGAATTATAACATATTCAGCTTAACTTTTTTAAAGGATAAAAGGGAATTTCTTTCAGGCTGTGATATATACACTTTCACATTAATATTTTACTATGCTGATCGTTAAATATTTTGAGTATCACTTCATTTTTTTTTTTTTTCTAAGACAGGGTCTTGCTCTGTCACCCAGGCTGGAGTGCAGTGGAGCAATCACGGCTCATTGCAGCCTAGACTTCCTGGGCTCAAGGGATCCTCCCTGGTTAGCCTTCTGAGTAGCTGGGTCTACAGGTGCATGCCACCACACCCAGCTAACTTCTTGCATTTTTCGTAGAGATGGAGTTTCACCACGTTTCCTAGGCTGGTCTCAAACTCATAGACCCAAGGGCCTCTGGAAGTGCAGGGACTGCAGGTGCTAGTCACTGCACCCAGCCCACTTCACCTGTCACTAGCATTGGACACTCCTTCCTCCTTAAAACATGTATTCAATTGGCTTTTATGCAACACACTCTTGTTTTCTTTCTTGGTCACCTTTGCGAATTCTCAGTTTCCTTTGCTAATTAATCCACATCTCCCTGATCTCCAAATCTTAGTGTGTTCAAGGCTCAGTCTTGTGACCTCTTCTCTTATCTCTTTTATCTTCCTTGGTCTTCTTATCCAGTATCATGGCTTTAAATATCCTGGATACTCGTAAATGTGTACCTCCAGCCTTGCCTCTTTCTTGTACACCAGACTAGCATATCCAACTGGTTACTAGACATCTCTACTTGGGTGTCTAAAAGGCATCTTAAATTTAATATATCTAAAACTCTTAAACTTTGCCAAACTCCCACAGTCCTTCCTTTCTTGGTCAATGGCAGCTCTGTCCATCTATTTGTTCTAGCCCCAAACCTCCGTCATTCTTGATTCACATCTCATACCCAATCCATCAGTAAGTCTCCTAGGATCTATTTTCAGAATAGATCCTTAACCTGACTGCTCTTTACCACCTCTCTTTTATCACCCTGGACCATGCTATGATCATTTTTCATATGAACTATTTATATTTGCTCAATGATCTCCCTGATTCCACCCTTGCTCTCCTACCCTCTGTTGATAGTGATAAAGGAATCACTAGGTAGTGATGACTTTTAAGTGTAAGGCAATTTATGTGGCTTTGCAATTTAAAATCCTCCAATGGCTTCCATCTAACTCAAAATGAAAACCAAATCATTGTAGTGACCTGCAGACCGCTGCATGAACTGACAGTGCACTGCCTCTAACTCATCTCCCAGAAGCCTCTTCCTCCTTCATTTGACTTCAGCCATACTGGCTTCCTTTCTGTTCCTTGTCTGTGACAAACCCACTCCTGTCTCAGGGGCTTCATATTTGTTCTACCTGCCCAGGAAGTTCTTCCCTGAAATATCCACATGGTTCTTTTCCTTACCTCCCTCAGAGCTTCCTTCAAATGCTATTTTTCTTATAACAAATTAACACAAATGTAGTGTCTTAAACAGCACAAATTTATTATCTCACAGTCCTGTAGGCCAGAAGTCTAGAGGTTAAAATGTCAGCAGGGCTATTGCCTTGTCTTTTCCGTATTCTAGAGGCTGCCCATATTTCTTGGCTCGGGACACATTCTCCATCTTCAAAGCCATCATCATAGCATCTTCAAATCTCTTTCTTTCTCTGCTTTCATCATCACATTGCCTTCTCTGACTCTAACCCCCCTGCCATCTTGTAAAGACCCTCATGATTATGTTGGGCCCGCCTGAATAATTTAGGATGATCTCCCCATCTCATGATCAAGTGATCAAGATTTAGTCACTGATTCAAAGTCCCTTTTGCCATGTAAGATCACATATTTGCAGGTTCCAGGGATTAGGACATGGACATTTTGGGGAGCATTATTCATCTTACCACAATGACTGTTGTAGTAGGCTTTCCCAAGTGAAATATTAAAGCTTTTAAATCTCATCCCCCCACCAGAAAGCCCTAGCCTCCTTTTCTGCTTTAATTTTCCCTAATGACACCTAGCAGCTAAAAATTTGTCTGTCCATCCCATTAAAAATGAGGGTAGGTAGGTTTTGTCACTTTTGTTTACTGATATATCACTGAACTGATATATCTGTGTACGGATATACCCAGTGTCTAAAGGAGTACTAGGACACAATAGGAACTCAATAAATATCTGTTGAATTAGTGTAAAAGACATCTCATAAATAATAACATGGCAGAATGAGACTCACCACTGGAATCAACCAATGAATGGTGTATTGTAGAAGATACTACAACTGTTTGCCAATATTTTGTTCTCTCCTTTTTGGCACATAGCAGGCTGCACATTCTGCTCCTTTGCAGTTGGCTGGGACCATATAACTAATTCTGGCCACTGAAATGTGACCATATGTAATGTATATCAAGTTTGATATGAGGCAATAGAAAGCCCATGCATGCTTCTTCAGCCTCTATCCCCTGCTGAAGCAGCTAGAGAGTGGTCATTTCAGATAGTGTAGATGCAGAATGGCAGGACCTTTGACAGTCTGAGTCCCTGAGTGACTACGCAAAGCAGGACCTTCACTCCACCCCACCCCCAACCAGAGTAGGACATAAAATGCCATCAAGAAATCAACATTTGTTGTGTTAAGGCACTGAAACGTTGAATCATTTGTTATCAAAACATAACTAGTCTACTCTGATTAATACAGACTTCCTTATCAAAACTTGGGAGACTTTGTAAAAAGCAACCCAAATATGCGGCACTGACTTCACAGTTAGATGGCCTTTGGCAAGACAACTAATAGAGGCTACAAAGGTTGTGATTCATGTTTTATTGTGACTAAATATTTAGTAGAACTGTCACCTATGTAACTTGGGAAGTAGATCATATTTAAGTGAACCTGGCGCTCAAGGGGAAAACATAATGTTGGAGTGTTTGTTTAGTGATGTTTGTCGTGTTTGGCTAGATACTATAAGAAATAAGCCCAGGGAAGAATTTCCCAGTTTGAAAGCTGAAATGAAAGGAAATGGGGAAATTTAAGAATTGGAACTTTGCAGGATTGAAAAGCCAATTGCTTCTGGACACCAAATAGTAAAACTTAAGAGTCAAAAAGCAATTTTAGGATAGATGCCAATAAAATCTTTCAACAAATTATATTACCTAAAGGCAAGGATCAGATTAAGGATATATTGCTCAGTAAATCTTTTTCAATTGTATAAAACTACTCATGGCAGATATTAAGGGTAAAACTTGTCCGCAGACATGTGATAGCCTGGAGGAAGAGAACTTGGGGAGCAAAAATGGAAAGAAACATACCAGACATGATAAATTTGTCTCAAAAGAAACTGTGAGATCTTTTACTTCTCTTTCCTTTCTTTATTGAAGAGTTTGATTCTAATACCTTTAGGTAGGCAGAGCAGGATGGACCTCTGTACCTGATGCGGAGGTGGAGGGAGCCTCAGTAGTGCAGTGGAAGGCACTGAACTGAGCTAAGAGAGCACCTGTCTAGGAGGGCTGCCTGGGTCTGAGCCTGGGTGGGTGAGAAGAATGGCCTCTTGGAGGAAGGCACGGAGCATCTTGGTGAGTGCTCAGAGCCTGAGGAGGGAGAGGAGAGAGTCTACATGGAGGGTGGCCAGGCATGGATATCAGAGGACATTCATGTGGGAGACACAGATGGGGTGGGTGGGGTATCAGGCACAGCCTGAGCAGGGTGGCAAGGCCTGAGCAGGGTGAAGAAGACATCCACATGGAAGAAGGTTTACAGTGAGTTTCAAAGCCTGAGCAGAGTGGAAAGGGCATTCCCACAGAGGTGATGGCCAGTGTGAGTGTTAGACACAAAGAAGGTGTTCACATGAAGAAGGGACGGTAGCAATGAATGCTTGGTCATGTACTGGGGATTGATGAAATAAGGGTAATGAGAGACAGTTTTATCATTGTCAGGGAAAGGCATTACAAAAATGAAAAGGGAGAACACCAGAATGAGCCCTGTGGTGGATCTTTGTGAACTTTTGGAGATTCTATAGGTACAGTTGGCCCTCCTTTTCTGTGGGTTTCACATCAGCAGATGGATACGGGAGGCCAACTGTACAAATTTTCCATCTACAATTGCTTGAATCTGCAGGTGCGGAACCATAGAGTGCTGACCCCATTTTATATAAAGGATTTGAACATCTGTGGATTTTGGTATCTGTGGTGGGTCCTGGAATCAGTTCCCTGCTGATACAGAGGGCTGACTGTATACATTATATACAAATACATAAATGTATGTGTGTATATGTATATATGCATAATGGATTAGATATACGTGAATGAATTTAGATGTAAATATATATACATACATACATACATATATTCCCTAACTCTCCCCTGATAGAGCCTAGGAACAGTAACACAAATAGCAATGCACATGCCAGGTGCCTAGATCGTGACTTCTGAATACGTATGCTCTACTAAAAGGAACCAGGACTCTTTGGAGAAATGGTAGTTCCAGTGCTGAGGCAAGAAAAGTACAAGATGAATTTGGAATATCTTGTCCTAGAAAACAAGGAATAGCTCAAAGAATGATAAAGGTGTGTCAAACGGACAGAGAAGCCTAGCTGAAGAGGCCCTCACTGTTCAAATCTAGCACAATTTTATTATCAAAATAAACAATGATGGCAACAAATTATAATCCATTGAATAAAATGGAAACCATATGTATTCCTGACACAAATTAATCAATGAATAAATTGAAAGTTTGATAATGGATATATATATGTAGTTCCAAAGTAACTTCACACAATACTTATTAAATACAAATGGAAAAAGAAAGACTTTGTTGTGGAGAAGCATGGCAGATACCATCTCATTCAAGTAACAAAAGTGAAAAAATCAGAATCTGTGTCATCTAATGGCACGTGACAAGAACACAGGATTGCTTATGTGATATTCCTGCCAAAATGTACAACTTGAATCTAATAAAGGGGAAACATGAAAGAAATGCAAATTGAAAAACACAGTAAAAAGTAACCGGTCTGTAGTCTTCAAAAGTGTCAAGGTAATGCAAGTCAAGGGAAGACTGAGAATTGGGACAGAGGGACTCTGGGAAGACAAGACAGTGAAAAGCAACTCATGGTTCCAAATTGGATTCTTTTGCTGTAAACAACACTTTTGAGGCATCTGGCAAAATTTGAGTGTGTCTGAAGATTAAATGATAGTGATGTATCAATGTTAATTTCCTGATTTTGCAGGTCGTGTTTTGGTTTATAGGAGAAAGTCCTTATTAGTAGGAAACGCACATACTACGGGACAAAGGAGCAACACATAGGCAATTTACTTCCAGACATCTCAGGAAAGAAAAACTGCTTTGTATCATACCTGCAACTTTTCTGTAAGTTTAAAATTGTTTCAAAACAAAATAAAAAAGAAAGAAAATGAAAAAAGAATGTAAGTACGGCACATAAAGACGAGTGGATCAAAAAGCAAGATGCTTAGTGAAATAAGCCAGGCACAGAAAGACAAATACCACATGACCTCACAAATCTGTGGCATCTAATAAAGGTGATCTCGCGAAAGTAGAGAGTAGAATGATGGTGACCAAGGGCTGGGGAGAACTGGAGCAATGTTGGTCAAAGGCCAAAACAAGTCAGTTAAATAGGAGGAATACAGTCAAGCAATCTATTGTACAGCATGGCAACTGTATTTAATAATATATTATATTCTTGAAAAATGCTAAGAGAGTAGATATAAATTCTTTCCCACCACAAAAATGATGAGTATATGAGGTGATATGGTTTGGTGCTGTGTCCTCACCCAACTCTCATCTCAAATTGTAATTCCCATGTGTCAAGGGAAGGACCTGGTGGCAGGTGATTGGATCATGGGAGTGGTTTCCCATGATAGTGAGTGAGTTTTCATGTGATCTGATGGTTTTAAAGTGTTTGGAAGTTCCCCCCTTGCCCTCTCTCTCTCCTGCCACTGTGTGAGACATGTCTTGCTTCCCCTTCTTTACCTTCAGCTATGATTGTAAGTTTCCTGAGGCTTCCCCAGCCACGCAGAACTGTGAGTCAATTAAACCTCTTTTGATTATAAATTACGGAGGCTCAGATCATTCTTTATAGCAATGTAAAAATGGACTAATACATGAGGCAATGTATATGTGAGTTATGTAATCAAGTGACATGTATCACTTCTGTGCAGGCAGTGAAAAGTCCAAATACTCTTCTCTAATATGTTTCCCTGCTGTGGTGATTGAAGAAGTCATGTATTCCAGGTGCTATAGCTATGAGATGCCTGTAGTCCCAGCTCCTCGGGAAGCTGAGGCAAGAGAATCGCTTGAACCCGGGAGGTGGAGGCTGCAGTGAGCAAAGATCAAGCCACCGTACTACAGCCTGGGTGACAGAGTAAGACTCCATCTCAAAAACAAACAAACAAACAAAAACAAATGAACACACACACACACACACACACACACACACAAACATCTTCCTTTTATATGGCCCTATGCCTAAAGAAAGCAAACGTTTCTATGTCTTGTTGCCATGTTAGTGTGTTATTGACAGGAGGAATCCATGTACTCAATCTCTTTGGCTAATTTGTAGTAGTGTCTCCAAAATGTCACTCTTATACCTCTTCTTTGATCCTTAATCAGATACTCATGTCTTCTACCTTCCCTGTATCCAGATTCCTTTCTTTGAATTGAGTGTCTCCGTAGGATAGATTATCCTACAATAATGCACAACCACAAACTTAGTGGTTTACTTTTAAAAAGGGGTTTTTTAATCTGCTTAATTTTTATGTTCTATTAGGTGTCTGACTGCGTAGTAACACTCAGGACCCAGGCCGATAGAGGCATTGTCTCGCTCTGTCACTCAGGCTGGAGTGCAGTGGCATGATCTCAGCTCACTGCAAGCCCTGCCTCCTGGGTTCACACCATTCTCCTACCTCAGCCTCCTGAGTAGCTGGGACTACAGGCGCCCGCCACCACGCCCGGCTAATTTTTTGTATTTTTAATAGCGACATGGTTTCACCATGTTAGCCAGGATGGTCTCAATCTCCTGACCTCATGATCCGCCCACCTCAGCCTCCCAAAGTGCTGGGATTACGGGCATGAGTCATAATGCCCAGCCCAGGGATTCCCTTTGGATATCTAGTCCTTTAAATGCTTGAATTCTTAGCTCCTGAAGTGGATCTCCTACCAATTCTTGGTTCTTTGGATTTAGGTTTTCTCACACACCTCTGGTTTTGTAACAATCCCTGAATAATTTATGTCTCTGGATTTGACATACTGGGTTTCTTATAATACTTGACTCCTAGGAGGTGTTTTAAAAGTCATTGTTTTGTTTTGTTTTCAGTGTATATGATATCCTTGACAGAAATCCTGGCTTAGCTGACAGAAATAAAGTTAGTACCATGATACCCATTACCATAACTAGTTACTCTGCATATAGGGATGCCCCTCGATGAGAGTCAACACCTCATTACCGAGAGTACAACGTGGCTGCCAAAATTACGAGACAGTTTGTACCAGAAGTTCACCAAAGATAGATTCTGGTCAAACACTAACTGCCCAAGTGTTAAAGTCAACATTCAACTAAAGCCAAGCCAAAGCTAAAAATAACCATCATAAAAGGAAGTTCTGAAAATGTGCTATTTTATTTATAGATATATAAAATTTATAGTTATACAAAATGTATGATGTTATCATAATATATTTAAATATGAGCATAATTTTATCACTAAACTTCTATAAATAAAATTGCAAACTTATTAAAATGTAGGCATAATACATGTTTGGTAGGGTCAGATAGCTGTTCCATGGTCCCTATACAGTACATTTGTAAGATTATATAATATTAAAATTGGTAAAAGAATAAGAAATTTGGAGACACCTAATTTTCCTCTTGTTTTCTTCTTCCACTCTAGTATACTTTTTCATATCTAGGTTTTCTACCTTATTTTGGAGTTTTCCCTTCTCATGGAATTTCGAAGTCACAGTTGACATTCTGAATTCATACTTACAAGAGGTAAAAAATTCCCCAAAGAAATTTTTCTTGAAAGAACCATAGCTTACCTGGACTTACATTTAACATAAAATTTAAATATTGCTCTTGCTATGGTTTTAATATAGTTTGTTTGGCTCTGTCAAGACCCATGTTGAAATTTGATCCCCAGGATTGGAGGTGAGCCTGGTAGGAGGTATTTGCATCATGAGGGCAGATTCTTCATGAATGCTCAATACATTTTTGCAGCAGCAAATAAGTTCTCACTCTCGGTTCCTGTAAGAGCTGTTTGTTGAAAAAGAACCTGGCATCTCCTCTGCTTTCTTGCTTTTCAATATAGCCATGTGATCTGCATAAGCCAGCTCCCTTTGCCTTCCACCATGAATGGAAGCAGTCCGAGACCCTCCCCCAAAATAGACGCTGGGCCATGCTTCTTGTACAGCCTGTAGAACCGTGAGCCAAATAAACCTCATTTCTTTATAAATTACCCAGCCTCAGGTATTCGTTTATAGCAAAACAAACAGACTAAGACAGATCTTAAAGCCGATTTTCTCTAATATACATCAAATAACTTTACAAATATTAGAACTATGGCATAATGTTATTATTCTGCTTTGCATTTTTGAAATTCTCATGAATATTTATTTGCTGAGAAAGAGTAACTTCCTGAAGTTATCCAGCTAACACAGCTTCTCTTACTTTTTTTATTAACTGCTAATTTATATTCTTATTTATTAACTATTTTAAAATTCTAAATTATTTTATACACAAAATGAACAGCTTTCATAGTAATTGTTCTGTTTTATAATTGTAATGATAAATATGCCTTCGTGCTTTTAATATTGTGAGAATTGTTTTTCTTTCTTTTTTTCTGAGACAGGATCTCACTTTGTCACCCAAGCTGGACTGCAGTGGTACAAACACTGCAGCCTCAACCTCCTGGGCTCAAGCGATCTTCCCAGCTCAGGCTCCTGAGTAGCAGGGATTACGGGTGCATGCCACTATGCCTGGCTAATTTTTGTATTTTTTGTAGAGACTGGATTTCACCATGCTGCCCAGGCTGGTCTCAAACTTCTGAGCTCAAGTAACCCACCTGCTGCAGCCTCCCAAAGTGCTGGAATGAAAGGCATGAGCTTCTGTGCCCAGCCAAGAATTTTCATATATAAAATACATAAAGAGATTTTTCACTCTACGTAACATCCAGAATGCTCACTTGTTTTTAAAAGTATCAACAATAAATCTGAATAGCATGTCATATTTGTATTCCTTATGTTGTTAAACTGGTTAGATATTATAGTACACCACAGGATGATGCTGTTATTGACTACAAGTTCAAAGGTGTCAGAGGTTCTATTTAAGGATGTCTCTATGCCACTCTGACCTTCAAAGGCTAAGACTGAAAAATCCACATCTGAGTAACAGATGTTGTGGCCAAATTCTCAGGATGAAGCCAAACTTTGGTGTATCTGTAATTTGTACAAAAGCCACTTTGAAGAAAAAGTCTCTGATATCTGGAATTGAGAAGAAAGTGAATACCAAAGACCATATTCACACCAGGAACAATTTAATAAGGAAAGCCATCCTACTCTCTTGAGTAAATCAGCTCGTGTATACGGGATTGAGCTGGGTTAACAAAGGACCCCAAGAGCAATGAGAGAGCAGAATCCATAGACACAAAAGAAAGAATAGAGAAACACACCTTTTCCTAGCTTTGGTGAAAAATATACATATACACGCATATATAAATATACACATATATATGTACATGTGTAAATATACACGTGTGTGTATATATACACACATGTACACACATATATATACTTATATATACACATTATATACACACATATATCTATATATATACACATACACATACACACACACATATATACATAACATATATACACTCACTAAAGAACGTTTATTTAAAACATTTAACCATACAACAGAATAGAAAGGAGTGGAAAATAGATAAGGCGGCAAAGGACTGGAATCTCTTTCCACTTCCGCTATTTATTGACTGTTCCACCTTAACCAAGACACACAATACATATAAGCCTGAGTTTTCCCGTCTATAAAAAGTAGGTAATAGTATCTACATTATTAAACTCAAAAAATAAATGAAACTTTTGTAAATTCTAAAGTTGTACATAAAATAGATTTTAAGCATTTTTCTCAAGTAAACTTATTTTAAAATCCTATTCTATTCTAACCATTTCCTTACCTCTCCAGTTTGCTTGATACTACTTTGCTCATGCTTATGTGTCACATTATAAAAACCAATATTAATAAGTACTATCATAATTTCCATTTTACATTTAAATAAACTGAGACACAGAGCTAAGATTACATGCAACACAACATGCATAATTTACTGACAACTTACAAAGCTGAATCGAGGCCTTGGTGTACAATTACTTTGCTAAGTTAATGTCTCTGGTGCAAAAACATCAATCCTTGCCTGGTAATTCCCTGAACTCAATGTTGAATCTTTTCATTCTATTAATATAAGTTGCCAAAATTTAAAAGACAGTTTGGTTAAATAGTAGAAAATGAAGCCTGTTGCTTAAAATATTTTTATTTAAGTTGCCTGAATATTTATTGCAAAACCAGGGCTACCCCTAAGACAAAGCAGATAACCCATTTGCATGCCTCAAAAGGTGCCAAAACTCAGTCTTAAAAGCCCCAAATTAAAGCAGCCACACTGGGTTCAAAGTGAGCTGACTTACTTGACTCAACAAAAGAAGCCTGCTGGCATTGGTCAAACCCACATAAACATCAGAGATAACACTCACTACCCCAGAGCCATGCTTGGGACCAACTGGGAGGATGGTTACATTCAAGAATTCACTGCAGAGTGACATTAGCAAAATAGCAGAATAAGAGATTTCTACTATCATCCGCCTACAGAAACATCCATTTTGACCAATACCCATAAACAAAAATACCATCATGGAAGTTTGAGAGTCCAGGAAAGAAGTTCTAGTACAGTGTTACGGCAAAAAAAAAAAAAAAAAAAAAATCCAAGAATAAACACATTGAAGAAAGTAAGAAAAATTTCACTTTACTCATGTCACCGCTTCTCAAGGAAGCACATTTCAGTGCCAAAAGAGACCCCGTCGGCCCATAATTTCTCTCAAGTTGGAAAGTGAGAGTGATATGAGTGAGCGCTCAGCTTTCCCAGCCATGTGGGATGCCTCCCAAGAGGCCCACTTCTTTCTCATTTCACCCAGAATACTAATGTGATCTGTGTGGCTGAGTGCTTGGGAGAAGCTGGGAGCAAGGAAGAAAGGCCACAGACCTTACTAACCACTCCATGGACTCCATCAGGAAGCCTATCCGTGAGCTGCTTGGGGCCAGGCTTTACCTGCAGAACAAGAACAACTGGCCCAGGAGCACTACAAATGCACTGAGTCCCTCTCCAAATGCTGACTTCCTGCACAACCTCATGGACAAGTGCTGTGAGAAAGTACACAAACTTCACCGTTTCAGAGCGCCATCCTAGAGAAAACAAATGGGAGGCTTTCATCACACAGCCTGGCTCTGCAGGATTGAGAGAAGGGATACAATCTTAGAATTCCCACCAAGAGGGAACAAGAGGTAGGAAGTGGGCATGTCCATAGAAAAACATCTGAGAGAGTCTCAAAATCTCTAGTTGGGCTGATTGGCAAAGGTCTTTCTTTTCCAAAGCCAGTCAGTAAAGACTGTAGGAAGTGACTGCTTCTGCAAAAGTGAAGACAGCAACACTGGACTTCAGGGTACACACAAATTCAAGAAAACAGGACATCATCAATGGAACCCTAAAATATTCTAGTAAGTGACCCCAAAGAAATTATGATCTATTAATTGCCTAACAAAGAATGAAAAATAATTGTTTCAAGACATCTCGGTGAACTACAAGAGAACACAGACAACTCACCAAATTTAGGAACACAACATATGAGCAAAACAAGAAGTTTGACAGACTTAGAAATCATAGAAAGAACCAAATAGAAATCCAGGGGCTGAAGAATATAATGAATGAAATAGAAAAATGCAATAGAGTCAATGGTAGACTTGGTCAAGCAAAAGAAAGAATCTGTGAATTTGAAGACAAATCATTTGAAATGGTCGTTATAGGAGAAAAGAAAATAAAAAGAAGTGAAGAAAGCCTATGGGATTTACACGACACCACCAACAGAGCTCACATTAGCGTTACAGTACTCTCAGCAAAAGAAGAGAAAAAGGAGAAGAAAGCTAATTTAAGGTAACAATGACTGAAAACTCCACAAATCTGGAGAGGATATGGACATACACGTATACGAAGTTTGAAGTCTTCAAATAGTTCCAACCCAAAGAAGACTTCACAAGGACACATTGTAATCAAACTGTCAAAAATCAAAGACAGAGTATTTTGAAAGCAGCAAGAGAAGAGAAGCTCATCAAATACATGAGAATTCCCCATAACTATATCAGCAGATACATCAGCAGAAACCACGTAAGCCAGGAGACAGTAGGATGACATATTTAAAGTGTTGAAAGAAAAAATAAAAACCTGCAAACCCATAATACTGTATTCAGAAAATCTGTCCTACAGAAATGAAGAAGAGAAAGACTTTCCCAAACAAAAGCTGAAGAAGTTCATTTCTTCTTCAAGAAATGAAGGAATAAACAAGGAATAGACATATTTATATGAGACAAAATAGACTTTAAGTTAAAAACTATCACAAGAAACAGCGTCATTATTTGATGATTAAGGAGTCATCCATCAAAAGGATATTACAATTCTAGATACATGTGCACCCAATATCAGAAAGGGTAAATATATCATGCAAATATTATCAGTTCTGAAGGGAGAAATAGACAGCAATATAATTATAGCAGTGGAACTGAATACCTTACTATTGACAACGGAGAGCTCGTCCAGACAGAAAATTGATAAGGAAATAGAACACTTGAACTACTCTTTAGATCAAATGGACCTAACAGGATATGCAAAACATTTGATTCAACAGCAGCAGAATGCACATTCTTTTTCATCACACTTGGAAAAATGGAAACCCTTATACATTGTTAGTGGGAATGTAAATTGGTATTGTCATTATTTTTTTAAAAAAGTATAGAGTGCTCAAAAAACTAAAAATAGAAATACAATATGACCCAACAATCCCACTTCTGAGTATATATACAGAGAAAATGAAAACAGTATGTCGAAGAACTTGCACTTGCATATCAAAGAACATGCACTTTCCTGTTCATCGTATTATTATTCACAATAACCAAGACACAGAAACAACCTACGTGTCTGCCAATGGAAGGCTATATAAAGAAAATGTGACACATACACTACAGTCTCTGCTTACCCCCTCTTATTCACAGCTTTACTTTCTGAGGTTTCAGTTACCCCTAGTCATCCATGCTCTAAAAACAGATGAGTAAAGTACAATAAGATATAGAGAGAGAATGACCACATATACCTAACTTTAATTACAGTCTATTGTTATAATTGTTCTATTTTATTCTTAGTTATTGTTCTCGATTTCTTACAGGGTCTAATTTATATATTAAACTTTATCATAGGTAATTATGTATAAAAAAACATAGTGTATATATATATACATAGGGTTTGGTACTATCTGTGGTTTCTGACATCCACTGGGGATCTTGGAACACATCCCCATGGATAAAAGAGAACTACTGTATATATAATGGAATATTATTCAGCCTTAACAAAAGAAAAAATCCTGCCATTTGCAACAACGTGAATGAATCTGAAGAACATTAGGCTAAGTGAAATAATCCAGACACAAAGAGACAAATACTGAATGATCTCACTCATATATGGAATCTTAAAAAACAGAATATAATAGAAACAGAGAGTATTAAGAATGGTTACCTACCAGTGGTCAAGGAGTAGAGGAAATAAGGAGCTGCTGGTCAAAGGGTACAAACCTCCAGTTATGAGATGAGTCAGTTCTGGAGACCTAATGTACAGGATTGTGATTACAGTTAATAATAATTTTATTAAATACTAAATTTGCTAATAGAGTAAATCTTAAGTATTCTCACCACACACACATACACACAATGGTACCTATGTGAGGTAATGGTTGTGTTAATTAGCTTGATTGGGGTAATCATTTCACAATGTGTGCATATATTAAAACATTGCATTGTATACCTTAAATATATACAAATTTTATTAGTCAATTTTACTGAAGAAGGAGGAAGGGAAGAAGGAAGGCAGGAAGAAAAGAACAAGGGAAGGAGGGAGGGAAGGAGGGAGGAAGGAAAAAAGGAAAGGAAGGAAGGAAGGAGGGAAAATAATGGCAATAAGCAGTAAAAATAATTAATAAAACAAATTCTAATATGAATTCCTCAGTCCAAGCTAATTAAGAGGTTGCAACCACCATTGGTAAATGGTTTTCCTGCGGCACCTGAGAAGCTATTCAGTGCCATCTGCTGGTGTGGCAGCATCACTGCAGGCTGAGGGCTCACTTCACACCTTTATGAAACACTTTAATTTTTTAGTAGAGACAGGGTTTCACCATGTTGCCCAAAGTGGTGTCAAACTCCTGAGATCAAGGGATCCACCTGCCTCGGCCTCCCAAAGTGCTGGGATTACAGGTGTGAGCCACTGCTACCGGCCTCTTCATTCTAACTTAAGTCAGCAAAAGAGCCAGTCTTGATCCTGAACCTTCTATTTTGTTTCTCTCAGTTGGTTTAGATTCAAGAGGAGAACCCCCTCAAACCCTAGACTTGTGTCCCGGTTCACTGCTCAGTAGATGTCTGTGACCATGAGCCAGTGATTCAATACAAGTGTCTGTTTTCTCATCCACAAAATGAGGATAATAGCACAAACTACCTCTAGAATTGTTTGGCAGGAAGACATGTTATAGCCTAAGGAATGTTCTTGCTGAGTGACTGGCACACTGTAAGTACTCAAGAAATGTTGCTTATTATATTTATAACTAAATATTTTAAATTCATTTTTATACTTTATTGTTATAATTTTAATCTTTGCTGCAAAAATTGATTGCTCTGTTTCTTTTTTAAACCCATTCTTTCAGCACTGACATCGGCTAATGCCCCAAACTCATCTCTACCCCAATCTCTGTGGAAAGGGATTTGAGGCATTAGCTGATATTGGTGAAGATGGGTTTGGGTATTAGCTGATGTCAGAAGAAATGGCATTGGGGTATTACTGATATCAGTAGAGATGAGTTAGGGGCATTAGCTGATATCAGTGCTGAAAGAACTGGTTTAAAAGGAAAACACAGCACTAAAATTCTAGGGCAAAGATCGAAATTGGACTATTGTCAGAACATAGAAAATAAGAGAAATCCAATTGTATAAAGGAAGAAACAAGTTTTACAATGTGTGTGTGTGTTCTAGGAGGGAGTGCAAGAGTCAGGTAAATCAATACCTTGCAAATTGCCAGCACTCAGAGGTTGGCAGGTTATCACTTCCAGAGAGAGAGGAGATAATAAGCAGGCTTTAGAAGTGTGCTTTCCAGGAACACCACAAACAGGCACAGATGGTGCCCATGTAGGAACGCTAGGCTACAGATCTAGTAGATAGAGACAGATGTTTGTAACAAAGACCTGTTGGATAGGGTGCCATGGCTACTTTCCTATTATAGATGATCACCCCAAATATTTCCTGCAAAGTTAAGCTAGAAGTTTTTTACATGAAGTTGAGGAAAAGCAGTTAACACACATAAATGATGACGATTATAATATCTGACAATACCAACTAATATTTATTGATTCCTATGTACTAAGCTAAACAACACACATTCCTTATCTTGTTTTTTCTTCATAACAATCTTATGGCATGGATACAATCTTAACTCCCCTGTTTTGCAATTGAGACTATACTCAGAGAGGTTAAGTGACTTGCCACATTCTCATAGCTAGTGACTTCTAGATTTGAGCTCTCAACCTGGTTTATTGGAGAGGGAGAAAAATTCTTAGATAAGATATAAGAGATTATTCTGTAAAAATACAGTGGTAGAAGGAAACCACTAATAAGTGGATTTTGAAAGGTCTCAACAACAGAGAAAAAGAGAGAAAGCTTTATACTCAGAATTACAGATTGATTTGAAGCACTTTGTAGATTATTTTGAACATGCCGAGAAAAGAAAACTATTCCCTGCTTTTAGAAATGCTAAGAAAAATCCCAAACACCACAGGAATAAGAGATGTCCAATGGTTATTAATATCTCCCTACTATACTCACAGAAATGGCCATGGAGTCGCCTGGGGACATGTGCTTATTTTTCCTTGAGCACTTATCTAAGAGAAGCTGGAGAGTCTACCAAGATTACCAAACCTGCTAATTCACAACAATACAAATAACATATCCAGGAGATATGTAATTGTGAAACTAAGTAAATTAGAAGTCATGCTAATTTGCATTACTTCTGTTGATAGCCATAGCTTTCAAGATAAATGGTGTATAATAAAGCGAATTATTAGCCATATACCTGGTGTAGGCAAAAAGTCTTAGTTCTCTGAACCATAACCAACAGCAGTACAATGAATACATTCAAAGCAATTACAAAGAAAAGTAAACCAATATTATAAAAAGCACTGTGCTCACACACTGTAGAGAAAATAATAATAATAATCTTTCCTCTAAAAGTTGTTCATTGCACACACACACAAAAAGTATTTGTAAAATATATTTTCTAAGACATACAGAAAATAGTAGAGCTTTTAAATTATAAGAATTTACTATGCCAAATTTATATCAGATTAAAGTATCTAAATAAAAGGAATGGATTTTTTTTAAGTAAAATACAACTGATCAAAATTACCAAGATGCAGAAAACTTAGAAAGACTATATTTTATGGAAGAAATGCTATCAGTAGTCAAAATTTACACCTAACTCAAGCCCAGAGGATTTTTTAAAAGATAAGTTCTATTGAAACTTAAAATAATAATTCTGGTGCTATTTAAACTATCCCAAACACTTTTTTAAGAGTTGGAGAATGAACTGAATACAAATTCCTGCTGACTCAAATTCCTGCCGACATTTACTGACTCAACCCCTCAGAAAAGGCATTGTTTAAGGAATTATTTCATAAAAGACCTGGAAAGCAAAAAGGTACACCAGTGATCATGAAAAGGTCCATGAAAGAAACATAACACGGGATTGGGCTAACAGAAGAAACCACTGTCTAAAGCACGTGAGAGGACTGTTAGGAAAGGTGCCATGGCTCTGGAAGTACTTAAAATTAAAGGTAAGGATGTAGGGGGTTAGAAAGACCCCTGGCAAAACATCTAGGTGAGTGGTTAAAGAAATATATTTTAACTGTCCACATGGGTTGACCCCATAAGATGACCACATCCCATGTTCATTTGTATCAAGAACTAACCAGCAGAACATCAATCTTCAGGCTAAAATTATGAAAATAGGTATTGGGGGAAGCAAGGAAGGGTAATGTATTAGATAACTTACAGCACCCAAGAAGCAGCAGGAAACCCATACCCTCCAAAATAGCTATACCTCCTTGAAGTAGATTTATGGTTTCAGGACCCCAAATCACCTGAAGCAGGATTGTTTCCCCAAAGAAAACCACATCCACTAAAAACAGAATAAGGAGAGTCTTACATAAAAATAAATGCACAAGCAACAAATACCCAATATTTTGGAAATTCATTATAAAAAACAGCACTAATTCAACAAACAGAATACTAAAAACTAGTTAAAAGAGCAAACTGAACAATTAATTAAAATAAATCAAAGTAATAGCCTCAGAGTGTTACGACAGAATATCATGTGAATTAAATGAGAACAGGTTATAAATGAAAAACTAAGAAAGTAGGTTATGCAACTGCTATAAAGACCCAATTGATGGGCCAGATAGTCCATCAATTTGAATCACTGGAAGAGTGAATGAACTAATTTGAAGACCTAGCTGAGGACTTCTCTCAGAATGCAGTGCAAAGGTATAATTAGAGAGTATGAAAGGAGAATTAACGGAAAGGGAAAATTCATGCAGATATTTTGAAATCCATTCAATAGGAGAAAACAGAGAGAATTTTTAAAGAAAAATTTAAAGGAAATAGAGAATTAAAAAAAAAATTTTAAGTCCAAGGACTGAACAATGACAAGTCTTTTCAGATTGAATAGGCACAGTGAACACTATCAAGATAAATAAAGATACCATGCCTAGGTACCTAAAAATAAAATTGTCAAAAACCAGTGTCACAGGTTGGGTTTCCAAGGCAGCAAATTCAGAATCTGAGATGTGCAAGTAGGATGTTTTCTGGAGACTGCTCTCAGGGACACTTGTGAGAAGGCAATAGTCCCCACTATTGTTGCCATTTTTATGTCCATGAGTACCCAAGGTTTAGCTCCCACTTATAAGGTTTAGCTCCCACTTATACTCAACTCTGCCTTTGTATACAAAAACAGACGCGGACAATATGTAAATAAATATGCAGGTTATATTCCAATAAAACTTTACTCACAAAAGCCAGTAAATTGAGGAAGACAGTTGGAAAGAGATACATATAGATCAATGAGATACAATAAAAAACCCAGAAATAGGTTTACACAAATATGCCCAACTAATTTATTTTTTAATTTTTTATAATCTTAAAATATTTTCATTTTTTTAGATTCGGCAGTACATGTACAGATTTGCTACATGGGTATACTAAGTGATGCTCAGGTTTGGGGTATGATTTATCCCATCACCCAGAGTGAGCACGGTATCCAATAATTTTTCAACCCTTACCCCCTCCCTTTTCTAACTCTACTTTCCACACCTTGGATTAATAAAATGTGATCTTTCCTCCCTTCTCTTCCTTTCATCCTTTCCTTCCTCTCTCCTTCTTTACTTCCCCCTTCTCTTCTAACTTCCTTCCTTCACTCCTTCCTTGTCATTTTGCAGTGTATCGCAAACTTTCAGTATAGTTTGTGAAAAGACGAATTGAACTTCCATGTACTGACTGCTCAGTTTAAGAAATACAATTTTACAAACAAAAATAAGCTCCCTGGTTACCGTCTCCAATCCAGTTCCTCTCCTCCTATGGATGCCAGGTAGAGGCATCCACTACCCTGAATTTTGATGTTAATCATTATTATGTATGAAATTAAAATTTTACCACATATGTATGTAACCATGCACAACATAGTAATGTTTTGAAAGTTTTCAGACTTTATATGCATAGTTTCATACCGTTTAAACCCTGCAAGTTCCTCTTTTTTCTCAACATTTTGTTTTTCAGAAAGAGCTTTCATTTTTTGTTTGGCTAAATGACATTTTAAAAGCTAGAAGATACTTCTATCATTTATAAGAAGTGGCACTTCAATACCCCAACTTAGAAATAATCTCACAACAAAGAACAATCCTTTGTTTGTTAAACTGTACACATTTATGTTTATAGGAGGTACTGCCTTGGTTTTGTTATTCTATCTAAACTTGGTGAAAATGTCATTCCAAGCCAAAAACAGTGAACAGGATAGCAATGCTCATATGCAGCACTGCTGACCTCTTTAGTGGCATCTCTGAGTCTATGCATTCTTTCAGGGATCTGTGAAGAATCCTTAGCAAGAAAACCAGGATATCTTAGGGTCCTGGCTTTAACTTCAAAGGTACGTTTTGTCTCTGCCCACATTTTGTTACCATGTACACATGTACCAAAAACAAAGCTCCCTAACTATATAAGGAAATTAAAATTAAATAGTGTATTAGTTCATTTTCATATTGCTATAAATAACTTCCCTGAGACTGGGTATTTAAAAAAAAGAAAAAGAAGTTTAATTGACTCACAGTTCCACATGGCTGGGGATACCTCAGGATATTTACCGTCATGGTGTAAGGGGAAGCAGGCATGTATTACATGGCAGCAGCCAAGAAACAGTGAGCAGGGGAAATGCCAGATGCTTATAAAACCATTACGTCTCATGAGAATCCCCTCACTATCATGAGAACAGCATGGGGGAAACTGCTCCCATGATCCAATCACCCCCCATCAGGTCCCTCCCTCGACATGTGGGGATTCCAGTTTGAGATGAGATTTGGGTGGAGACACAGAGTCAAACCTTATCAAATAGGAATTTTCTGGTAAATGTGAGAATAAGAATCTTCTAGATGTATGAAGAAAAGTTTGAGACTCCATTTTCTTTCCAATTTCCTTTTTACTGCCTCTTTTTAAACTCATCTCCTTCAAGTCAAACATCACAACTTACATTTCTAGTGCACGTTTGTTTTACTCTTTTTCTATTTGTTTTTTCCTTTTGGTGTGCCTTTTTCTTTTCCACTTACATTCCCCTGTTCTGTTTCTATCTATGGGTAGTAGAATACAGTAACTAAAGACACGTACTCCAGACTGAGACCCATGCTCAAATCCTCCTCCTGCCGCTGGCCATTGTTATGATTTTGACAGATTATTTATTCTCTCTCTGTTCCAGTTTTTTCATCTATAAAATGGGATAATTTTACTACCTGCCTTGGGGATTACTATGAGAAGTAGATAAAATAATATAAATACTAACACACTGGGCACAGTGCCTGACCCAGAGTCAATTCCCCAAAGCTATTACAATCATCACCATCTCTTTCCTCTGTATTTTCCATTCTCTCTGATCTCTTGTCAGCTAATCCTCCACATGCCTTTATTCACCTCACCTCCTCTAACTCCTTGGATCTCAATGCAGGTGTGCTCAGGCTCCCTTTCTCTAACAGAGAGGATCCAGAAATGGGGCAGAGTCCTGACAAGAAACAGCAGCAGGTTATATCCATATAGTTACAAACCCACCAACACGGGATGATCAGGCAGAGACAGGTTTTGTGATTTGCTCAATCACTAAAGTATGCTTCTTGTCATTCCATTATGGTCCTGCTCTAAAGGATCATGTATTGCTCCCTGAGGCCCACAGAGCAGCAGAGGTTGATTTGAATATTAAAAAAAAAAAAAACCATAAAGAAAACCCAAATAAGCCAAACCAGATGATCGCACATGAACACTAATCGCCGTCAATCAGATCTCAGTACACTCACAACCCTCAACCCCCAGGATGGTCCTCAGAGGGGTCATCTCAGCCATCTCAACATCCTGCTGAAGATGAGAGAACTCCTCGGGGAAAGGAAAAGGTGTGTGGGGGGGGCAGGAGAAGGGGATTTTCTATAGGCTAGGACTGTAGGCAGGTGCTTAAGTAAGAGTAACCAACTTAACAATGGGATCTATCTCATCAAGGTCATCTGAGTCAAGGTGTCTCTTCTGCTCATCAACCCAAGGAAAAAAGGGATATCTGCTCTCTAGAGAATAAGAAGCCCTTTATCAGATCCTCCTAAACCATCTCTGAGAGTGACCTCAGTGCAGAATCATGAGCTCAACTGTGCCTGGACCTGAATGCATTAAAAATGGAAATGTAACCCAGACAAGTAATTTGAAATTTCCTAGTGAATCCATTTTAAAAGTATAAGGAAATAAATTAAATTAATTTTGATAACATTTTATTTGGCTTAATATATTCAACCTATAATCATTTCAACACATCAACATAAAGATTATTAATGAGATATTTTATATTCTAGTGTTTTTTGCTTTGAAATGTGGTGATCACTTTACACTTAGAGCACATCTGCATTTGCACCAGCTACATTTCAAGTGTTTAGCAGCCACACATGGCAAGTGACTACTGAATTGGACAGTGCAGCTTTTGACCCAGAAGCTTTCTAAGGTATGAACCTGAACATATGGCCTGTGCTACCCCGACCCATATGAACAGCAGAAACTGCAAAATGTCTGTTGTTAATTTCAGAGGAAACACTTGCTTTACAAAGAAGCAGGTCTTCAGATACATCAAGGGATGCAGAAGGCTGGGGCTAGACTCAGATGAGACCCTCTCCCCTGTAGTGGGTCTTCCCCTAGCTGAGTTGCCCCTCTGTTAATATGGAGTGTGCTGCTCAGATCCAACAGCTCAGTGCCCTCCATGCCAACTGGTAAGAATATTCATAAGAAATCACTCATTCTACTGGCACTACTCTGGCTTCATTTTCCTGAAGGGGTTCTTAAAAACAGAACACTACAGAAGCAGTCTCTCTAGAAACAAGTGAAACGGTTTCAAGGAGGAGATCGCATTAAATCATTAAATGTTGCTGATAGGTAAGAAAAGAACCAAAACTTGATTATTGTGGAGGTCAGAGACAACCCCAACTGTGCCCCAGCCAGTGCAGCAAACACTGTCCATATTCAGCTGTAGACTGAGGGAGAAATGTCTAGGCACTTGAGCTGGGTTTGAAAGAAGCATGACAGCATGAGAATAGGAAACAAGCAAATGTTAGGAGGCAGCAGGTCTAAGAAAGGCTGATGGAGGAGAATCAGGACAGGGTCTTCGCGGCCCTGTATACTAGCCAAAGTACCATACCCGTTCAGGCCCCACTCACCTCTCCAGGCTCCCAGCCCCCGAGCATGACCAGGAAACTACTTCAGAGGAGCCACACGACACTCACCCTGTGGCCTGACCCTCATCACTGCAGCCTCTAGAAGCAGGCTGAGTGCCTGGTCCACGTGAGCGCACGAGGCTGGCAACAGCTGCTTCTGCAGATTGTCCATCAGGCCTAGAGGAGCAAAGTCTGTGACTGTTATAAACTCTTTCTCTACCCATATGCATTCATTGACTCTAATGGTCACCTCTGATTCATATCAGGTGCCCACAATGACAACAGAACAGGCAAACATCCACCAAGGACAAGTGGACGAGAAGCCAAGGCACAACCAAGCAGCTCCCCTGCCCTCCTGAGCCTGTGGCACCCAGTCCTCTGCCACATTAGGCTGCTGCCTCCTCATATCCCCCAGGACGAACACTGTTTTCTGACTTTCAGATTGCTCATATTTCTGGTGTTGTTACTTTCTCTTGTTTCCTAGAATGGTTATTAATTTGTCCTTTAAACATATTATTTCTGTCATTTCCTGGGTTTGGATTAGGAGGGAGGTAAAAGGAAGGAGGAAGTAGACGAGGGGCACTATTATTTATCTCACATGTTGGCAGTAAAGATCTACTGACTACAGGACATCTAACATGAAGTAGAGGTTTGAGGATATAACTGAAACTAATAAAAAAGAAGAACTGAAACTAATAATACAAGGAACAGATCTTACAGTGGAGGAGAGAAGCTGGAAGTGATCTAAATTCCTCATCCTTCCCAATGGCTCAGTGGATTTCTTCTAATGTTAGTATAATCATTAAGTAGGAGTACAAACTTAAGTTTATGATGGACTAAAAGAGAAATGATTAACTCTTTGCAAGGAGAGAATAGAGCGAGCCCCACTTCTTAGTACAATTACTTTGGGGATTCAGTTTCACCATATGAATTGTAAGGGGACACCAACATCCAGACCATAGCAGTATGTCTACACTAGCTACCTCCAATGATGATAAATAAGGTCTCCTCCCGCTCTCTGCCTCAAACGTACACACATCAAGTATAATTCAATGTGTTTTCAGCATTTACAATCATTCTTTCCTTTTTGGTGCTCAAACTGTCCCACAGTTTAACCCTGGGAGCCTCCTGGAGTTTCTTTTCAGACCCCTCAAGTGTAAGAGAACATCAGCTTTTATCCCACAATTATTGTAACCTTTGCTCTTTTGGTTTGATGAGCATGAGAGATCAAAAGAATGTAAATATTTAGTTGCAATGAATTTGGTTTATTAAAATTAGGCATTGTGACACATTAGAGTGGTATTCCTGTTGTTGCATGCTTCCTCTCCTTGAAATGATTGGATGAATAGATTAAACTAAGAGCATGATGTATAGTAGATATCAATGTGTGTTTGTTGTTAATGTTGACTTTGATGATAATGATAATAATAGTTTATATTATTGGGTACCTGCAATGTGCCAGGCTGATTTTACTAAGTACTTTAACTCCACTCTATGAGGTAGTTGCTGATAGTATTCATTTTACAAGTTATGAAATCAAAATACAGAGAAGATACGGATCTGATGGTAAGGGCCCATGTTGGGATTTGAATACAGGCTGTTCAGAGCTCAGTTTCCTAATCGCTGGGATGATCATGATTCCATTAAATTATTGCTGATATATTTATTATTCATTCATTCATTCAGCAATTACATATTGAGTTGCTCTATGGACTACACAACTGAGCCTGGCATTGTAGACACAGAGAAAAACAACAGCAGAACTCAGCCCTTAAAATGGAATCAAATGGACATTTTCCCTTGACAAACATCCTCAGGACATGCTATCTAATTTATTCTTCCAAGTTTGTCCTGCTTAGTAGCAGGCCCCAGCTAACTCTCTCAGACCTCAGACTTTTCCTAGGGCCCAAACACTTCTGGTAACCCTCACTCTCCCCCAACAGACCTAGAAGGAAGATTTACTGGGCTCACATCCAGTCGTGGCTTACACAGAGAGCTGTCGAGAAGATGAGGGAGGAGGGAATGAGAAACCTCCTCTTGGTCGGGGGAAGTGGGAAGGTGCGTACCAAGAACTGTGTAGTGTATTCAACAGTATGTGCTCTTACTGTTCCCAAACTCTTTTCCCTGAAAGGTATGTGGCATTATCTTAGGTTTGCAAATGTAAAACAAATTCATGGAAGTTAAATGACTTATCAAAGATCATGCAGTTCATTAAGTGGTGAAGATTGGGTTTGAATTTAGGAGTATTTAACTAGTTGTAGATGATGTTCTTTCCACCATGTCAGATACTTCAAAACATTTGAGATCAGCCTATGGTGTGCTGGAGACAACTTGTATCATCTAGCAAGATCTGAATGTATGCATCTATTCCCAATTCCATGTACAGGGACATAATTTTGGCAGCTTAAAATCAGCCATGGAAGGGAGTATTTACACAACAGAAATTGGCAGATGCTACAAATCAGGACTTTTATGTCCAGAGAGCGGGTTCTGCACACCACTGTTTATCTGCACACCACTGGGATCTGGTAAACTGGAAGACAAATATTAGAAATAGGACAGAAATGACTCTTAGCTGGTCTTCATGGTGGAGCCAAGAGGAGTTAAATTAAGAGGGTCAGCCAGGTAGTAAAAGGGCTAAAAGGGCTCTAACTCAGGGATCAGCAAATTTTCCTGTAAAGGGTCAGATAGTAAATAATTTAGGCATTGCAGACCACATATTAATCTTTGCTTTATTTTTACAAATCTGTAAAAAGATTTTTAAAAAATTATTCTTAGCTCACAGGCTGCAGGCTGGATTTGGCTGGCAGCTGTTAGTTTGCTGACCCCTGCTGTAAACTAGCACGAAATATATAGAAAGACAGAAACTACTCATTACAATTGTTCTCAGAGACAGTGTTCTTTGTCATTGGAAAAAAAATAATTGATAAACTGCTTAGAGTATGGGACATGAAAACAGCACCTGCCTGCCCCTTAATAAACATAATCAAGTGGCAATGGACTATACCAAACTGCCTTCTGCGTAGGGCAGGTCTCCTGATCGCAGAGCTTTTATTTGGCTTAGTGGAATGTGCAACGTTGAGGTCACAGCTAGATTGCTCAAGACATTAGGGGTAGATTGCTCAAGACATTAGGGGCATCGCTGAGCTTTCTCTGCTGTACCACCATACAGTCTTCATCTTGCCCTCTCCATACACACTGACCAAATATTTGAAAACTGGCACACAATAATTTCTCTGCCCAGGTCCCGCCATGCAAGAAGGACATATAAATATCTCTGAGATCCAGATAATTAAGACAGAGGTGAGTAAAGGAGGATACAGAAAACATACCCACCTCTATTCCAGAGCATTTTTATTTCATGCCTCATCACTCCTCCCCTCTTCCTGGGGTAATCAATGTGCAGGAAGTGGAGTGATCTCCATTGAGCACCAGAATCCCCTTTTTCATGAAATGTAGAAGAGGCAGAAAGACCTAGTTTCTTTGGATCCAGAGTAGGTGAAGGGAGAAACAAGCTGCCAGGTAATCAGGCTGCTGATGAAACTTCCATAAGGATTATGAGTTGCCTATCTTGGTAGCTGCTTCCCTGCTCTTCCAATAGCACCCCTTGGTCAAAACCCAGCCAGGTGATAGGTTTAAATGAAAACCGAGGGAGTACATGTACAGGGTGAATGGGCATGTGTAAGTGGTTTGACAATGGGGAAATAGACTGGAAAGAGGATACTCTAGGTTGTGATTCCTAAATTGGTCATATTCCCAGGTGCCAACATAGATGTATTAGAATTACATTAAAAGACTAAAACATACAGATTCCTGGGCACCACCCAAGAAAAGTCTGATTTGATCGGTTAGAAGCTAGATGTGGAAATGCATGTTTTTAAAAAGCTACTTAGGCAGTTGTGGTACACAGGCATGTGGAAAAGCTGACTCTGAATATGCTTTGAGAAGCAAAAGAGCCAGTTCTGAGAGTGTGATCTGAGGTCATCTATGGAAGGCTCAGGAGGTGTTTTGGTAGTTCTCAAAGAAAAGTATTTAAACATTTTGTTTATTTATACTTCATAAATTTAAATTGTAGTTTAATTATTATTTTTCCACAATTTATATTTTTCATAAAAATTGCTTTCTTAAAAATGGTACATGAATCATAAAGTTTATCTGACCAGTTAACCTTGACTAATATTCAGTTAACCTGGAGCACTTTGGTCTTCATAAACATGTTTTTATTTCACATTACTATGGGTTTTTGTTTACAATTTATTGGTTTCTCTTATGTAATTTTATATCTTCACCATAAAATAAATAAATCAAAGGCTTAAGAGTGAATTGTTGAGTGTAAAAGAGGTTGAAAACATTAGTAACAGAAATACTTCAACTCAAAATAACTTTTTAAACATAAAGAGAAGAGCTTCTTTTCAAATTATCTGTGAATGTGTTGATTTTGCACAATTACATAAAACAAAATGTGCTAAAAAGAAATATAAGCATGAATCTCTGAAAATTGAATTTTATTGGATCATTAGTCTATTTGCCCTTTGGGTATTATTTTTGATGAAACTTTCTTAAGTATTGTCTGTAATAGAAGAAACATACTTTATGTGTATATTCTTTCCTTCACTTCTAGCAATAAAATCTGTCCACATGAGTGAGCATATTGTATAGGCTTGATAATCAAAATAATCTATCCTCAACCAGTGTTATTGATTTCAGCATGGACATGTGCTCCAAACTGGGACAACCAGTGTCTTCCCTATTTATTTATTTATTTATTTATATATTTATTGAGACAGAGTCGCCCAGGCTGGAGTGCAGTGGCACGATCTCGGTTCACTATAACCTCCGCCTGCTGGGTTCAAGAGATTCTTCTGCCTCAGCCTCCCAAGTAGCTGGAATTACAGGTGTGTGCCACCATGTCCAGCTACTTTTTGTATTTTTAGTAGAAATGGGGTTTCACCATATTGGCCAGGCTGGTCCCAGACTCCTGACCTCATGATCCACCCACCTCGGCCTCCCAAAGTGCTAGGATTATAGGCATGAGCCACTGTGTCCAGCCTTCCCTATTATTTTTATCTATATACAGGTGCTAGGAAAGTGTTCTATTACTGTGGTATCACAAATCACAAGGATCATACAACTTTTCAGCTGCCACATGTAAAGAACCTGCCTGAAAATGAAGCCAACAGAAAAATGCAGAGCCAAGAGGTGGCATGGGAGACACAGAGGCATGGCCATGTCCTTTAAGAATATGGATACAACATCCCTCAATTATTTTGCACTTTTTCTGCCTTCTCAGTTATGAGTTAATTCAGTGCTTCCCATTCCTCCTTAGGCTACTTTGAGGTAGATTTTTATTACCTGTATAAAAGTCTCAGCTACTATAGAGGACAAAAGCCATCAAAGACTTTTATATAATTGTCAGGCAAAGCACACTCACCTCTCTGCTAAGGCAATCTCCTTTCCTCCAGAACAAGAATGAACGAGAACAAGATACTGGTTTCCAGTACCAACTTGATGAGTTTTGTCAATAAAGTAAAAAGAAAAAAGACTAGAATTACCAAGGTATCATTTGTCATTGTACTCCTGATAGTAAAAAAGGTACAACGCAAAGCACTGGCAAGAAGCTTATAAAGCCAACCACAAGCTAATAATACATATAGTTGATGCTTAATCAGAAGTAAGTCAGCAAAATTCCTACATCAAATGATACTGTTATACAAACATACTGTCAATAGCACACAATGTGAATGAAAAAGTAGGTACCAGAACACATTTTGCTTTATAGTAGATGGAAATGATTTATATGCGGAGCAAGAATACGTTCTTGGCATCTGTGCAGCATATATAAGAGCCTGAAGCCCTTGATGGCTTTTTGCATCTGGTTGTCATCGAAAACTCATGCTGTACAGGAAGAATTTTTATATAAATTATTTTGCGATCCATGGTGTAGACTGGAAAAGAACATTGGGATTATTGCTAGGAGAGCAGCAGCTATTGGTGCAGCAAGATTTGTACCTGAATGCCAACTCACCTGCTCCTTTATTAACAGATAACTGTTTTTAATCATATGCCTCCTAATGTTGATTCAGTATCAAAGGAAATAGAGAATTCAAGTCATTAATGGATGCTGAACAACTGAGACAACAGTTGACCCTTGAACAACAGGGGTTTGAACTGCGCTGGTCCACCTATATCTGACTTTTTTTTTTTTCAATCAAATGTGGATCAAAATATTGAAATAAGTATTTGCAGGATGTTAAACTCATGTATACAGAGGGCCAACTTTTCATATACTCAGGTTCGGGGCTTGAGCATGAGTGAATTTTGATCTACATAAGTGTCCTGCAACCCATTCCCTGCATACATAGAGGGACAATTGTATTTCATTTCAGCAAGTTGGACAAAGAAATGACATACTCTTGATTTCCACATTTCAGTTTATTTGCCATGAAAGGAAAAGAACATACATGAGGGTTTTAAAAAATTACTATTGTGGTAACAAAACAACATTAAATTTATCCTCTTAACCATTTTTTCAGTGTACAGTACAGTAGTGTTAAATATATTCACATGGTTGCAACAGATCTCTAGAACATTTTTACCTGGGAACACTAAAACTCTATACCACTAAACACTAACTCCCTCTCCTAGCAGCCCTTGATAACCACCTTTCTACTTTCTGTTTCTGATTTTGACTGCTATGAATACATCAAAGGAGTAGAATACTACAGTATTTTTCCTTTTGTCACTGGCTTCTTCCATTTAGCATAATGTCCTCAAGGTTCATCCGTGTGTACATGTGACAGGATTTCCTCCCTTTCCTAAGGTTGCATGGTTTTTCACTGTATGTATATGCCACGTTTTCATTATCCATTCACCTGTTGATGGACATTGCTTCACCTCTTGGCTATTGGAAATAATCCTGTGATGAACATGGGTGTGCAAGTATCTCCTTGAATTATTTGGAAATAATTCAATTTGCTTTGTGAATATCTAGCCACAATAGGATTGTTGGACTGTATGGCAATTCTACTTTTAATTTGTGAGGAACCTCCATACTGTTTTCCAGAATGGTTGCACTATTTTACATTCCCACTAACAGTGCACAAAGTTTCCAACTTCTCCACATCCTCACCAACACTTGTTGTTTTGTGTTCTTTTGATAGTGGCCATCCTGATGGGTGTGAGGTGATACTTCATTGTGATTTTGATTTGCAGTTCCCTAATGATTAGTGACATTGAGCATCTTTTTGTGTGTTTATTGGTCATTTGTATATCTTTTGTGAAGAAATATCTATTCAACTTCTTTGCCCATTTTTAAATCTGTTTTTTACATTCTGGATATTAACACCTTATCAGATATAATATTTGCAATTATTTCTTCCCATACTGTAGGTTGCCTTTTCATTCTGTTGATTGTTTCTATGGCTATGCAGAAGTTTTTAAGTTTGATGTAGTCCCGTTTGTTTGCTTTTTTTAAATTTTTTTGCCTGTGCATTTGGTGTCATAGCCAAAAAATTACTGTCCTAAAGCTTTTCCCTTCTATTTTCTTCTAGAAGTTTAATAGTTTTGGATCTTACATTTAGGTCTTCACTTTATCTTAGACAAAAGGCCGAGAAGTGATACATTTAGGCTTTTAATCCATTTTGAGTTAATTTTTGTGTATGCTATAAAGTAAGAGTCCAGCTTCATTCTTTTGCATGTGAATATTCAGTTTTCCCAATACTGTTTGTTAAAGAAACTGTTCTTTTTTTTCCTGACTGTGTAGTTTTGGCACACTTCCTGAAAATGATGTAGCCAGATATGCCAGGGTTTATTTCTGGGTTTTTTGTTGTGTTCCATTGGTCTACATAGCTATCTTTATATTGGTACCACACCATCTTAATTATTGTTGCTTTGAAGTATGTTTTAAAATCAAGGTGTGTGAGGCCTACAACTTTGTTCTTCTCTTTCAATATTATTTAGGCTACTCAACATCCCTTGAGATTCCTTATGAATTTTATGATTTTCTAATTCTACAAAAAATGCCACTGGGTTTTGACAGAGATTGCACTGAAGGTGTAGATTGCTTTGGATAGTATGACATTTTAAAAATATTAGGTCTTTCAATCCACAAGCATGGGATGTCTTTCCATTTATTTGTATTCTATTTCTTTTAGCATGTTTTATATTTTTTGGTCTTTCATCTCCTTGATTAAGTATACTGCTAACTATTTGATCTGTTTTGGTGCTATAAGAAATGGGATTGTTTTCTGAATCTCCTTTTTGAATTGGTTATTGGTATAGAAATGCAACTGATTTTTAAGTGTTGATTTTGTGTGCTGAAACTTTGCTGAATCCATTTCCTAGTTCTAACAGGTTCTTTGCAGAATCTTTAAGATTTTCTAAATATAAGATCATGTCATCTGTGAACAGAGGGAATTTACTTCTGCTTTTCCAATTGTATGTCTTTTATGTCTTTTTTGTTTTGTTTTGTCTTAATTGCTCTGGCTGGAAATTTCAGGACTATGTTGAATAGCAGTGGTAAGGATGGGCACCTTTACTTTGTTCCTGATCATAGAGTAAAAACAGTTGTTCCTAGTTGCATATGGTATTAACACTGGGCTTTTCATATGTGACTTTTATTATGTTGAGATAGTTTCCCTCTATTCATAGTTTATTGAATGTTTTTATCATGAAAGGATGTTAACTTTTGTCAAATGCTTTTTCTGCATCAGTTGAGATGATCATGTGGTTTTTGTTCCTCATTTTGTGAATGTGGCATATTATATTGACTGATTTTCATATGTTGAGCCATCCTTGTATTCTAGGTATAATTGTCATTTGATCATGGTATATGACGCTTTTAATGTGCTATTGAATTTGGTTTGCTAGTATTCCTTCTTTTTAGGGTTTTTGCATCTATGCTTATCAGGGATATTGGCCTGTAGTTTTCTTTTCTTGTCTTTGTCTTGGTGTCAGGGTAATGCTTGCCTCACAGAATGAGTTTGGGGAATTCCTTTCTCTTATTATTTGGGAGAGTTTGAGGATTGGTGTTAATTCTTCTTTAAATGTTTAGTAGAATTCTCCACTGAAGCCATCTGGGCCTAGGCTTTTTATTGTTGTTGTTATTATTGAAAGGTTTTTGATTACTGTTTCAATGTCCTCTCAGTTATAGGTCCATTCAAATTTCTTATTTCTTTATGATTCAGTCATTGTAGGTTGTATGCTTCTATGAATTTATCAATTTCTTCTAGGTTATACAATTTGTTAGCATACAATAGTTCATAGCAGTCTCTAGAAATATTTTTTATTTCTGTGACATCCATTGTAATGTCTTATTGCCCATTTATAATTTTAACTATTTTATTCTTCTCTATTTTTTGTTAGTCTAGCTATGAGTTTGTTAAATTTTTGATCTTTTTGAAAAACCAACTCTTAGTTTTGTTGATCTTTTCTATGGTTTATGCTTTACTTTATTTCCTTTATCTCTGTTCTAATATTTATTATTCCCTTCCTTCTGCTGACTTTGGGCTTGGTTTGTTTCTCTTTATCTAGTTCCTTGAAGGGCAGAGTTAGGCTGTTGATTTGCAAACATTTTTCTTTTTTCATGTAAGCATTTACTGCTATGAACCTCCCTGTTAGCATCACTTACTGCATCCGGTATGTTTTAAGGTGTTGTAACTTTGTTTTCACTTGTCTCCAGGTATTTCCTAAATCCCCTTGTGTGTTCTTCTTTGACCCATAGTCTGTTTAACAGTGCAATGTTTAATTTCTAAATATTTATGGATTTTCCTATTTTCTTTCTGCTATTGATTTCTTTCTTTTTTCTTTTTTGAGACACAGTCTTTCTCTGTCACCCAGGCTGGAGTGAAGTGGTGTGATCTTGGCTCACTGCAACCTCTACCTCCTGGGTTCAAGCAATTCTCCTGCCTCAGCCTCCCTAGTAGCTGGGACTACAGGCAGGCACCACCATGCCCAGATATTTTGTATTATTAGTAGAGACAGGGTTTCACCATATTGGCCAAGCTGGTCTCAAACTCTTGACCTCATGATCCGCCCATCTTGGCTCCCAAAGTGCTGTAATTACAGGTGTGAGCCACCATGCCTGGCCTCTGATATTGATTTCTAGTTTTGTTTCATTCCATTGTGCAGAAATGGGTTTTTGAAAGAGGTTTGATAATAACAATAGAGAACATTTCGATTATTTCAAATGGCTTTCCAAGTCTTGTATATTAGCAATATAGTCAATATCTGCAATAACCTGAAGCTCTCGCTTTAAGGTAAAACACTATGAAACATTTAGATACCACAATTTTTTAAAAAAATAAACAAGAAGTCAATGGCTTAAAAATCAGAGACCTGACACTTACCAACATTTGGTGATTTTTTTTGTTTTGTTTTTTACTCACCACGAAAAATTATAAGGCATGATGGAATTTGCTTTTAAAAATACGACCAATTACAATGACAAAACATTAAAAAATACTTTCTAGAGAAGAATGCAGCAAATATTGTGCTATCTGTACAGTACCACTACTTCCATGTGGCTATTGAACACTTGAAATGTGAATAGTGCAACTGAGGAACTAATTTTTTACTTAATTTAATTTAAATTTAAATAGCCCTATGCAACTAATGACTGTTGTGTTGTACAGTGCAATTCTAGAACAACAGAAATAATAGACCCTCTTTTATAGGGGCTAATGGATCACATTTAAATTAAAACATTCAATTTGTTGAGGTGAGAGATGGGGGAGAAGACACATTATAGAGTGAGTTGTAGAGTGATATAGACAAACCAGTATATGTGACGAGAAGGTAAGAAAACTAGAAACTATCATATCAGAACTAGGTTGAAGGAATTTGAGGTGGTCGTGGTGGGAAAATGATAACTCATTTAAGCAATTAACAGTGCAATGGTTGGAAGAATAATTAAATTTACTTTCAAAGTTTCCTAAAGGAAGAATTAGAACCTATAAATAGCTTGATACAAGGAAGGAACTTCTAACATGAGTTCCCTTATTTAGAGGAGTCTAGTGTTAAGGTGTATGCAACAGACTTTTCTTTTCTTTTTTTTTTTTTTTTTTTTTTTTTGAGATGGAGTCTCCCTCTGTCACCCAGGCTGGAGTACAGTGGTGTGATCTTGGCTCACTGCAACCTCCACCTCCTGATGATCCAGACTTTGTACTGATGTTACAGCATTATAACTTCACTTCCTCTCACTAAGAAACACAGTCCTAACAGGGGAAGTATCCTTGATAACAATATTCCTCTCTTGAGACGTAGAGTGTATTAATAGAAAGGGAGTGTATCTTTCTAATGAGAGGAAGATTTAGAGACAAAATTTGTCATGTGAGGCCCTCTGGAGGGGATCCCAAATCATATTTTAGGATATCCAAGAATCAGGGTTTTGGGTACATTAACATAATACTAAGTTGGTTTCTCTTAATGAGCCTGTGGGTTTTAGATTGTGACCCATGATTCTTACTGGAATCTAGAGAACAACTGGTTACTAAGTTCCAAATAATTTTCCTAAGCAAGAAGACTGCTATTATGATCCCACTGAGTTTTCCTGGATACATCATATTTTCTCTAAACTTGAATCATTTAATCTATGCATTTCTGGGCTGCACATGTCTTCAAATTATGGGTGATGATCATTTGCTATTCAATCATCATGCTCAGCACTGGAGATATGCCTTTAAATTTGGTTTTCTCTTCCTAGTAAGCACTATTTACAGTAGCCAAAAGGGGAAACAACCCAAATGTTGATCAACAAATGAATGGATAAACAAAATGTGGTACATACATACAATGGAATATTATTCAGTCTTAAAAACGAAGGAAAATTCTGACAAATGCTGCAACTTGGATAAGCCTTAAAGGCATTATGCTAAGTGAAATAAGTCAGACAGAAAAGGACAAATGCTGCATGTTCCCACTTATATGAGCTACCTGAAATAGTCAAATTCAGAAGGACAGAAAATACAATGTCGGTTGCCATGGGCCAAGGACAGGAGCAAATGGGGAGTTATTGTTTAATAGGTACCGAATTTCTTTTTGGAATGTTAAAAATGTGCCAGAGATGGATCATGATGATGGTTTCACAACATTGTAAATTACTTAATACCACTGAATTGCATGCTTAAAAATGGTTTACAGCCAGGAGTGGTGCTGCACGCTGGTGATCCCAGCTACATGGGAGGCTGAGTCAGGAGAATCACTTGAACCCAGGAGGCAGAGGTTGCAGTAAGCTGACATTGTGCCACTGCACTCCAGTCTTGGTGACAGAGTGAGACTCTGTCTCAAAAACTTAAAATAATCCCGGGCATGGTGGCTCATGCATGTAATCCCAGCACTTTGGGAAGCCAAGGTGGGCAGATCACCTAAGGTCAGGAGTTTGAGACCAGCCTGGCCAACATAGTGAAACCCCATCTCTACTAAAAAATATAAAAATTAGCTGGGCGTGGTGGTGGGCACCTGTAATCCCAGCTACTTGGGAGGCTGAGGCAGGAGAATCACTTGAACCTTGGAGGTGGAGGTTGCAGTGAGCTGAGATCACATCACTGCACTCCAGTCTGGGCAACAAGAGCAAAACTCCATCTCAAAAATAAAATAAAATAATAAAATGGCTTAAATAGTAAATGTTATGTTACATATATTTAACTATAATAAAACTTTTTCAAATTTAGTTTCCCCAAAACTTGGATTGCATTAAACTATCCTCACTGTATGTGTGAGATCACCTATAGAAAGTGGCTAGTGCTATTTTTGTATTTTTCCTCTAACAAATGTAGTTTAAAAACATGCCAATCTGATTTTGAATCACATAATCTGGTGGATGGGCATTGTTGGTGCAATATGCAATTTTCATGTCCCAGGCATCAATAATACCCACATTAAGGTCCACAAAAATATCTCTTATGATAAGATTCTGAATATAGCCATGAAAGTCACTAAACATCTCTGCATTTTGATGTATCTCTCTGGTGTTTTCAGTTTTCAGTATCACCTTGGTCTCTGGGCTTCGCAAGAATAGACGTTCAATGGCCTTTTGAATATTGATGGCCCTACGGATGAAAATGTTGATGGGAAAAGGTCGGAAGTGTTGGCCAAGGGTAATGACAATGGCTGTGTTTTTGTCTCCTGCTACCCGGTCAATTTCCCGTGGGATATAGTTTTCATCTTTCACTGAGAATAACTTTTTGGTAACAAATGGATGACCATGTTTTTTCCACTGAATCAAAATATGTCTTTCAACATCCAGAAGAACGTGTGTTTTAAAGATCCCGGCTCCATGATGATCAAAGTATTTTAGGGCTAATGAAAGACAAATCAATAAATCTTTTAACAAAAGGAAAATGATATAACTTTAAATTGCACACAACATGTATAAAATTCTAACCAAGATCACTCTAACTAAGCATTGTTGCCTATGTAGGCTGGATAATTTTACCAGGTGCATTACAATCTTAACAAAATGTTGAACT
This sequence comes from Piliocolobus tephrosceles, assembly GCF_002776525.5. Taxonomy (NCBI): domain Eukaryota; kingdom Metazoa; phylum Chordata; class Mammalia; order Primates; family Cercopithecidae; genus Piliocolobus; species Piliocolobus tephrosceles. Next base: position 104,414,404 of record NC_045446.1, on the reverse strand, counting down.
TTTTATGAGAATACATGAAGAGGAAGAAAAATATTAACATTTGTGAATGAAAATATAAAATTTAACTTTTTATTAAAAGCCCAAAGCCAAAAGTTAGGCAAATTAAAAAATAATAATAAAATAAATATTAGGAAAGAAAAGCAAATAATTCTAATTATTATTTCAAAACCCTCAAAAGTCAAATAGAATTTCAAAATATAAATTAAATACATACTTTTTACAGCTTTTTGTAAGTAGTAAATCCACTGACGCAGTGTTGAATCTCCCATGAGATAAATAAGTTTTCTTTCCAAGCAGTCATTTATATTTTTTGTTTCATTGAACTTGATCTGTTTACAAAATGCTGTAATCCACATTTTTTTCAAAGTATAACCACTGGGGAAAGGAGTCTTCATTCCGATCTGGCAGTTCTTTTTTATGTTCTCGCTCTCTGGCAATACAAATTTCCAGACTAAGTAATTTTTATCACCACAAATTATTTTGGAAAAATGGTTCTCATTTTTGCCTTCCTTTTCCTCTTTTTCCTCCCCCTTTCTCTTCAGCTCTATTTTGCCCTCCTCTCTTCCACAAATATCTATTTAGTAAGATCATGTTAAAAGGGTGAATTAAATAGTTTTTCTTGAATAGTTTTTCTTGGAGTGGGGCTCTGTTGGTTCTTGTGCATTTGCAATGTCTCCCTGGGCTCCACCTTGTCCCCAGAGCCACTCTGCTGTGGAACAGTCAGCCGGAGTCAGGAGGAAATGTGGGGCCGTGAAATATCAGGGCACAGTGGCCCTGCCAAATATTACACCAATGACATTGGCCTCGCTGAATTTTAAAACTCATCTTCCTCAAACTACTTATCCAGGAAAAGAAGCTTGAATGTGTTTATGAAATGAGTGTCACACATTGTTTATTTTGTGTGTCCCAGAATCATCTTCTCTGGTTAATAATTTTTCTAAAATCCTTAAATCTTAATTGTTGTGTCTAGAACTGAATGTAATAGTCTCAGCGTGATCTAACATAGAAAAAAGTAGGATCATGACCTCCCTTTTCTGAACGCTCTTCTATTAAAATAACCTAAATTGTATTTACTGACTCCTATTGAGTTTTCCCCCAGGTAAGTGTCTGAGGTCACTTTTATATTCAACACTTAATATACACATCTTCTTTGTCATTTACCTGCATTGTTGGGGTATGGGGTACATATTTAGGAACTTATATTTATTTGTATTGAATTACATCAGATTTTTAAGTGGCTCCAAAAATTACAGTCTGGTACTATCTTCCAAGAAACTGACTGACTTTACTAGAAATTACTGTTCAGGCAAGAGGGAAACAAAAGAGGTGTTATGAGCATTCAAGTTGCCTCAAGAATCTAAGAACTTTCTTCAGTGTAAAAGTTGGGTGTGAGTGATACTTGCCCTAGCAGAGAAGGGATCTGTCTTCTTCATAGATTGTAAGCTTTACATCTGGGTTCATGATTTATTTGTGTTTATGTTCTCCACAGGGTTTAGCAAAGTTCTTTGTATATAGTAGGTCCTCAGTAAACATTTGCTAAAAGCATGAAAAAGGGGTAATGAGTAACTGTATACCCCATTGATTGTTAAAATGGAAGTCCTTTGCTTTACTTTAATTTTGAAATTCACTTCATTTCCAGTATAGCACAAATATCACTTCTATGAGGGAAATGGTTTTGTGTTGATCACTAAAGTTCATGTGATTAAACTGAGAAAAAATTCACAGAAATTTCTAGTTCATAGAACTTAAAGTAAGATGGCTTGGCTAAATGAGAAATTAGAAACCACCAAAGAAATGTCCTAACTCTGAATCTGTGCAGTTCACCTGATTCACTTTTCACATAGCACCAGCACCTGATCACTGGCTCTGGAGGAATGAATCTCGAATTTAAATACAAATAGTCTGTACATTTTGAGATGGTGCCACTGAAGTTAATAGTTTCCCTAGCCTTTTATATCTGACTTGGGATGAAAATTGTTTTAAATCGATATGAAAATAATTTCCAAGAATAAAATCCCTTCTAAAACCCAAGGTGGTTGATGTAATTTGTCCCAGGAAATGAGAGATCAAATGGTTAATGTAGAATAAATATCTCTAAGTAAGCATGTCCCTTCTGTGGATAAATTGTGATCATGGCAGGCAACAACACTCCAGACTTACTGTCACATGGTACAACCTCAACGGGGGTAAAGTTCTTCATCATTTCAACTCCTATGTTGGACCTGCAAGAAATGGAAAAATAAATTAGCTTAATATCTGCCAAATGCCTTTCCCCCCATTATTTTGATATATTTAAGATATCCTGGGGAAGTAAATGGGTCAGGATTCTGGAAAGCTGTTCCTCTGCTAATAGCAGGGAATCTGGAGATCCAGAAAAGTCACTCACCCTCCATATGCAATTCATCAAATCTATCTAACATCTATCTATCTATCTGTCTATCCTTCTTTTAATTTTACCTTCTAAATGGCTGTCTACCACAATCTACCCTCTCCACCTTTTCCACCTGTAGTAATTCAGGCCTTCATCAACCTTTACGTAGGCCGGTGCTTCTCAAACTTGGGCTTGCATCAGAATTACCTGCAGTACTTATTACAACTCTGATTACTGAGCCTCACACCCAGAATTTCTGTTTCAATAGTTATGGGGCAAATTTCCAAGAATTTGGATTTCTGTAATAACAAGCTCTTGGGCAAACCCAAAGCCAATGGTCCAGTGACATTACTTTGAGAACTCTGTCCTAAATTATTATAATACTATCTTTCTGCCCTTTTGGTTTATCCCACCGAAATACAACCTCTATGCTACCTGTTTTATTCCCCTATGTAAAATGTTCCCATGACTTTCTGTCCTCAACCTACAGGAAAAGCTCCCTAACTGGTATAAAAATCTCCTATGAGTGTCTACATTGTCAGCTTCATCTTCATCTACTCTTCATCTTTTTGAGTTCCCAGGAGTCTATTTTTCATAGTCTGTTATCTCCCTCAGATAGGAATCAAGTCAATATTACTCACTATAATATTTCCAGTGCCCAGCACAGTGAGCTTCATCTTAATGATGCTACATTAAAATTAGGATTAAAACAATGTATTAACCATGTATCAGTCCCAACGACTATGGTGACTATGTCTGGCCAAACTGAATTCACTCTATCAGAATGAAAACCATCTGGGGGAAGGTAGGCCCTTTCAGAGCCAGAGCCACAGAAACCTTCAAGAGGGATGGAGAAAGCACTTTCTAAGATTGAGAAGAATTGCCTGAATCTCAGGAAATGAGTTTTTGGGTCAAGTGAAGATAATATCCCCTTCATCAAGAAGGCCAGAGGACTGAAGAGAGGTCAGAGTGGCTGGAGGCGATGGCTGAATGGAGTGGTGGAGTCATGGGAGACAGCACTATGGCCCATTGACTTTAGAATAAGATCGACTGGGAATCCTGTTCTGACTCTGTAATTCAACTGGATATGCGACTGTTGCCAACCTATTTAATATGCCTAAATTTCCTCATCTTTAAAATGAGCATAATAATAGTCACTCCAGAGTATATTACTAAGGATTAATGGTATAATATAAGGGAGGCATCTAACATAAAGGTTGACATATAGTAGGTGCTCAACAAATCATTGCAATTATTATTACTGAGGATCCCATCAGGCCTATTTTTGGCACAAGATTAAGATTTGTCTCTAAGAAATTGGAACCTGACCAAACCTCTATTCTCCCATACCTATCTCAGGTAAGCCTGAGGATAACAAAAGAGATCAAGACCTGGCTACCTTGTAAATTTGGTTACCAAAGAAAACTTTGGTGTTACATTAAAATTAGGATTAAAACCATGTATTATATTATAAAGGAATTCATTTTAATGCCTCCTGTTTTTGTAATTGTGTATGTGCATTAAATTTTAAAAAGGGGTCTATAACTAATTAGACCATAATATAAATTAACAGAATAGTGAACAACTGTGTTACCTATGTGATATCTTCTCCTGTGGTGACCCCTCATTTACTTTTTTATCACGATTATCCATAAAACTCTTAAATTAAAAAGAAAAAGACTTTTTTAATTTGAAGAAATAAATGTCCTAGGAAGTAACATTTCTGATTCTTCAGCCGGGGTTGGAAGAGAGAACCCAAGTTGGAAAATATATTTACAGTCATCCCTCAGTATATGTGGGAGATTGGTTCCAGGACCCCCACTGCATCTACAAAAATCAGCATACGCTCAAGTCCTGCATTCAGCCCCGTGGAACCCAAGCATACGAAAAGTCAGCTTTCCTTATATGTAGGTTTTGCATCCTGTGAATATTATATTTTTGATCCACATTTGGTTGAAAATTCTTTGAATACAGGTGGATTTGTGCAGTCCAAATCTAGGTTGTTCAAGGATTAATGGTACTATGTTACAAATGAAACAGAAACTGGGTTAGTCCCTGTGTTCGTGAGAAGGAAAGATGTCAAAGAACTGGGCTTGGGTCTAGGAAGGGGCCCTAGAGCTTAGCAATAGAATGGTCCATGAGACTTCTTGGATGTGTAGTCAACTGTTCCTTGCATATGCATTACATCACCTGTAAGGAGACTGAAATCTCTATTTCCATGCAGTAGAGGAAAAAAACTTAATAGCTTGAATAGAGCAGGGCATCTGGGAAGGATTTATGTCCATTTGGAAATAAAGCAGGTTACTATCATGATTACTGTCATGAGCACAGCCCCCTTGAGAAGCCTGATTAGGACCCAAAATGTGTGCCAGTCTGCCAGACTAGGGACTTCGGATTTCCTGAGATACAGCCAGCAACTGTGCAAGGATGGTACCTCCAACCCGGGCTTTCAATGAGGACTAACTCAAGAGGGATCCAACTGTAGCCAACAGGGAATATAGAACCAGGCACATATAGAATATAGAAACTTAAGTCCATCCTTACACTTAAGACATAATTCTGAGACCTTCAAGACAGGAAGAACTTTATGTCTCCATGATCATTTTTCCTTTGCTTCATAAAAATTTATTTTAAAAATCCCAGCTTCTTTTAGCTGAGCCAGAGGGGATAAAGAGATTTTTCCATACCTTGATCAGGAAAATGTAAAGAAGTGAAGGAGACGTAGGGGTGAAAGGGAGAGCCTGAAGTGATGTAGGGTCAGTTGTACCCAACTCTGTGTCATCATAATGCTTAAATTGGATTTGAACTTGAATTTGCAGGATATTGTGCTATCCTGGAAAGTTGCCCTTCTGAACACATATCAGAAAACTAAAGCCTTTCTACGGCAGCAGCTGCCAAACTGGGGAACCAAAGTCTCTTTAAATGATCCATAAAATAAGTGGTCTGTGGCCAAATAAATTTGAGAAATGCTGTATGCTCTATTCTTGCTTGAGGGGATACATATTAAAGTTTCTGAGAAGTCCTGCTACAAAGAAACCAACTTAACTTTAATTATTTCTCCAAATTGTATTATTTCGGCATTGTGCTGGGCCTATGAGACAAAATACTGGCCCTGAATGACTTCCTGACAGACACAGATTGATGACTTCTAAGGCCCTGCCTACCTATCTCATCTTGTCTCTCCCTTACTTCCTGCCTTCCAGCCTCACTGCACTCCACCCCCACCATGGTTCCTGGAACATTCCAACATGCTCTTGCCTCAGGTCCTATTCATTCTCTTGAAAATGCTATTTCCCGAAAATTGACATGGCTTATTCCCTCACTTCACTCAGGTTGTTGCTCAAGACAAGCCTTACCTGATACTATTTTAAAATAGCATCAACCATCACGTTTGAAACCCTTACTCTTATGACCTTCATATTAAAGAGTTTTAATATTAAAAGAGTTTAAATTTCACCCTCAGAGCCGTGGGGTCATCTTAAAGCTTTTAAGGAGGAAATAGTGAAAGACAAATCTGTTTATTTACTTTTTGTCCTTCTATCCCACTAGAATGTTAATTCCCAACACCTAGGGCTGTGTCTGGAATACAGAAGGTGCTGACTACTTATAAACTGAAAGAATGGTCTAGGCATGACGGCTCATGCCTATAATCCCAGCACTTTGGGAAGATGAAGTGGGTGGATCTCCTGAGGTGGGGAGTTCAAGACCAGCCTGGCCAACATGGTGAAACCCGGTCTCTACTAAAGATACAAAAATTAGCCAGGCGTGGTAACGGGTGCCTGTGGTCCCAGCTACTCGGGAGACTGAGGCAGGAGAATTGCTTGTACCCAGGAGGTGGAGGTTGCAGTAAGTTGAGATCGTGCCACTGCACTCCAGCCTGGGTGACAGAGCGAGACTCGGTCTCAAAAAAAAAGAATGAATGGTGAAAAGTAGTTAACACTTAATGCTCTGCAGAGCTTACAACTTAACAGAGGATATTAAAAATAAATTGGAAAATTAATAATGTAATAAGAATTATGTTGGGGAAGAACAAAATGCTAAGGAAGAATATAGAACTAGAACTTCACTCAGAGAGATGGAAAGTTTCCTAGAGGAAATGATGTCTAAACCAAAGCCTGTGAAATGCCAGAGGTGAGAGGACATGGTCCATTTGCGAAATAAAAGGAGTTTCACTGACCGACAGAGAGCAAGGCAGCATAATGGTGAGACAAGAGGCTGCCAAGGGAGAAAAGTCTTTGTAAACATATTAAAGAGTTTAAATTTCACCCTTAGAGTCGTGGGGTCATCTTAAAACTTTTAATAAGAAAATAGTAAAAGATATAACTGTATTTCAGAAACATTAGTCTAGGTGCAGTGTGGAGAATAGATTGGAAGAAACAAGACTGAGGGCAGAGAAATCAGCTCTGGGGATTGTTGCAATGATCTGAGGTATGATGGCAGATTATACAAGGATAGAGGCAATCGTGGTAGACAGAAATGGCTGGGTTCAGGAGATAGTTGGGAGGTATGATGTATAGAACTTGATGATTCACTGGATGTAAGGGGTAAAGCTTGACTGAACAATGATATAATTCACCACTTTTTTATTGTACAGCATCTATTAATACTCTATAGGATTAGTATTCCATGGAACACATTATAGAAAATACTGGTCTATAAAAAATTACTGAACCTGGAAGTACTGCAAACCATGGAGAACTATAGGTCTATATTAAGTGCTTCACTGGTTATACTCCTGTCAGCAAATAGTTCTAGAGGTGACTTGTATGGATCCCTGTGAACACACTCCAAGCTGAACGGACTCTGAGGACCTAATTATAATTTAGTCAACATAATTGACATGATACAAAAGTTTGATTAGGCAAAACTACTAGGCAGAGTTTAGTCAAATACCTCATTTTGTCTATTATTGTATTTGGAAGCCTCTTTACCTGTGGAAAAGGCTCCATTCTTCCTTGCTAAGATAGGAAATATTTCTTGTCCTAGTGGTCATGTGGGTCAAGGCCTCACAGGGCATATGTTGAGGCCTCACACAGTAGAAAGCTTCATGATCTCTGTCATCCATGTACTGGCACAGTTCAGCATTTGTGTTTAGGGTCAAGCCACATTCAGTGAAGACATTGGAGGTTCTGTTGGCAAACAGGCCAATGAAGATGATTTTATCACATCCTTGGTTCCTTGCCCTCCAGAGAGCTGACACCCCTTCACTGGGGTGGATGAGCAGCAGAGACAGGGAGACCTGGCCCTCCCAGAACAAAGTGAAGCTGACCAGGTAGGTGCCGTTGCTGAAGTCAGTCACCTTTCCCGAAGCACCTGCCATTAGGGCTGGGGAGGACATCCTGGCCCTCAGGAAATCCCCACCATATTGCTTCCTGCGTCCCAAGTGGTCCCTCACTTCCAGAAGGATGTCCAGCTGATCCCCCCTGCAGTACGTATCTTGAGGGTTAAGGATGGTGGCTGTGCTGTGTGTGGCACTGGTGGTGGTATTCACATGGGTGAATGGTCTGGGTGGGATTTGCTGGTCTAGTTTCTCCATAATGTCCTTTATTCTAAGTTCAGTCTCCTTTGGTGAGACTGCTGGACACAGTGGTGCTTCAGAGTGTGAAGATTTTTTGAAGATGTTCCCTTGGTTCAGGGTAATATGGTTTTCCAAGCTGAACAACAACTGAAATATTGAAAGGGAAAAGAAAATATCATCAGCAAATAATAGTGCTTGCTTTTCTATATAAATTATTATGTCTTATTTTATACCTTTCAGTGTGATAAATTAAATATCAAAAATCAATACTAACTGGTTTTCAGTTATGGAATCATCAGAATTGGTTTCCATGTAGTATGACTTCCTCTGCTGCAAGCAGATGGTTTTCTTTAGGAGTCACTGGCTTAAAAATAAACTAGATACAATCAATACATATTATTTCATGATTCAATTTTAGAGTTTTTCCTTTTGCTATCCCCTCACTTTACTTTTCTTTTTAAAAATCATATTATCATTTTCTATATTGACAATGCGGACAACAGAGCACAATGTGGTACATGTTTCATGTACACTGGGAAAGAATGTATATTCCACTGCTGTTGGAGGAAGTGCTTTATGAAGGTCAATCAGATTTAGTTGAAGGGTTGTGTTCTCTAGTTCTTCTACATTTTTACTGACTATATTAGTTTCATTGGGCTGACATCACAAAACATCACAAATTTAGTGACTTAAAACAACATAAATTTATTCGCTCATAGTTCTGGAGGCCGGAAGTCGGAGATCAAGGTGTCAACAGGGTTGGTTCCTTATGGAGGCTTTGCGGAGGAATATATTCCATGTATCTCTCCTAACCCCTGGTGGTTTCCAGTAATCCTTGGTGTTCCTTGGCTTGTAGATAGTTTACTTCAATCTCTGCCTCCATATTTATGTAACCTTCCCCTCTGTGTGTGTTTTCCCCTTTTCTTCTCTTAAAAGGACATTTGTCACTGGATTTAGGATTCCCCTTAATCCAGGATGATCTCATCTTGAGCCCTTTCACTTACTTACAAATATTTTGTAGCTTTGCTATTAGATGTACACACATGTATTGCTTGTTACATATTTGGGGTGAATTGTCACTTTTATCATTATATAGTGATTTTATTTATTCTTAGTAATTTTCCTGGTTCTGAAATCTACTTTGTCTGATATTAATAAATTCATGCAAGCATTATTTTGGTTAGGTTTTGCATGGTATATCTATTTTTGTCATTTTACTTTTAGCCTACCTATATCTTTATATTTAAAATGGATGTTAGCTTATGGTTGGTTTCTTTTCTTTTCTTTTTGCTTTTTTTTTGGATATGGAGTCTCACTCTGTCACCTAGGCTGGATTGCAGTGGCACGATCACAACTCACTGGATCCTTGATCTACCAGGCTTAGGTGATCCTCCCACCTCAGCTTCCCAGGTAGTGTGAGCCACCAGCACATGGCTAAATTTTGTATTTTTTGTACAAAATTTTTTGTAAATTTTGTATTTTTTGTACAAAATTTTTTGTAAATTTTGTATTTTTACCATGTTGCCCAGGCTGATCTTAAACTCTTGGGCTCAAGGAATCTGCCAGTCTCAGTCTCCCAAAGTGCTAGAATTATAGACCTGAGCCACTGAGCCCAGCTTGATTTTTTCTTTTTCTTCTTCTCTTTTTCTTTTTCTCCTTCTCCTCCTCCTTCTCCTCCTCCTCCTCCTCCTTCTTCTTCTTCCTCCTCCTCCTCCTTCTCCTTCTTCTCTTTCTTCTTCTTCTTCCTCCTCTTCTTCTTTCTTCTTCTTCCTCTTCTTTTTCTTCTTCTTTTAAATTGAGATGGAGTCTCACTCTGTCGCCCAGGTTGGAGTGCAGTGGTGCAATCTCGGCTCACTGCAACCTCCACCTCCCGGGTTCAAGCAATTCTCTTGCCTCAGCCTCCTGAGTAGCTGGGATTATAGGTGTGCCCCACCACACCTGGCAATTTTTTTTTTTTTTTTTGTATTTTAGTAGAGATGTTCTTTCACCATGTTAGTCAGGCTGGTCTTGAACTTCTGACCTCGTGATCCACCTGCCTTGGCCTCCCAAACTGCTGGGATTACAGGCATGAGCCACCATGCCTGGCCGATTTCTTCTTTTTATATATTCTGACAGTCACTATTTTTTCACTGATGTGTTTGGACTATTTATATTTAGTGTTCTTATTGATATGCTTTGATCTAAGTCTATGATTTTAATAATTGTTTTCTCTTTGTTCTCTCTTTTTCTAATTCCAATGCCACTACTTTTAAATGTACCAGAACTCTCTGTTCTCCTTAACAAGGAGAACAAGGGGAACTAGGTTACTACAGTCTAACCAAGTTGGGTTTTGCCAAAACCTGATCAACCTGGGGTAAGGAAAATACCCAAACCCAGCCCCCATCTGGCCTTCTTATTTCACCTAAGGATTGACGTGGGTATAGGAAAATGGGAAGCTGACAAGCATTTGTGAAGGTCATGATATAAGGGCATAAGCTCACTAAAATACTGAGAATAAATCACAGTACTACAGAATGCTTCCCCTCCTGCACATCTTACAACCAACTCAATAGGAATTCTGTATAGAAACAGAAGATTATAGCGAAAAGCACTGCAAGCCTCAGACCCTATTTAAAAAGGGGTCCCTAGAAACACCCAAGGATGAAGTCTCTAGGAGAGATATAAAGATGGAAACTGGAGGAAATTGTAGCCTCTGACACAATATCTACAGTAAACAGTAAACACAGTCTAACTCCTAACCACATAAACATAAAAGCTCACACTAAAGGCCTATCTCAGTTTCAGCTGACCAACTATATCATATCCAGATTTCGGTAAAAATTACAAGGCACACAAGAAGAAAAAAAAATACAGTCTAAAGGGACAATGCAAGCATCAGAATCAAACTTAGTTATAATAGAGATTTTGAAATTATCAGACCGGAAATTTAAAATAACTATGATTGAGGTATTAATACTTAGGGCTCTAATAAAAAAAAAAACACACAACAAGCGGAAACAGATGGGTAATGCAGGTAAAGATGTGGCAACTCTAAGAAACAATCAAAAGGAAATGCTAGAAATTAAAAAAACACTGCATCAGAATAAAGAACATCTTTGATGAACTCATGAACAGACTGAATATAGTCATGTGAAAAATAAGAGAGCTTGAAGATAGGTCAACAGAAACTTCCCAAACTATAAACAAGAGAAAAAGCATGAAGAAAGAACAGAATATCCAAGAACCGTGGGACAAACGCAATAGGCATAAATACACATAATGGGAATACCAAAAGGAGAATAAAGAAAGAGAAAGGAACAGAAGAAATATTTGAAGAAATAATGACTGAAATTTTTCCAAAACTAGTAACAGAAACCAAGCCATCGATCCATTTTGAGCATTTAAAGACATTGTTTGGCCACTTGGCAGTGGTGACCACAGCAGGCATTTTGGACTCAGGCTGGAGTTTGCAGCATTTGCTCTGGAAAGGCAGAAGGGTACCCACAGTCAGAATTGAGTGGTGAATGTGGAGAGTTCCCCAGCAGTAGGCACTGGAATTAGTATTTTTCCTGTCACAGGCCTGGAGTAGGAGGAGAGTTTCTGAGACCAGGGTTTCTCCTGGGTGGTGAGGCTTGTAGCCAGGGACAGCTTTGCAATCTGGAACCAGTCTGTGTGTGTCAATCCTGGTGTTCCAGCCTGCTCCCTTGGCCATTTGGGGCATAGTGCCCCATCAGCTCCAAGAAGTAGAAGGGAGGCAGACCTCACTTTCCCTGGAGATCTAACCCTCAGCACTATCTGCCCCTAAGGGAAGGGGGAGCACAGCTCACCAAAGCCCCCCTTGGGCCAAAGAAAATGCAAACATGGTACCAGCTGCTGAAGGTGGCATCACCAAAGCCCAGGAGTGCATGTGGAGAGGAGGTCATCACTCACCCCCACCTTTATTCTCAGTGCACTGTTGCAGATTTAGCAGCAGCTCTTTCTATCAGGGCATGGGGAGCATGGACTGAAAGAGACAGCTTCCTCAGTGTCTCCAACACCACTGAAGGTGAATGTGTGCTAGGAGAGGGCATGTTTCACACTTCCCAATTTGTCTCTGTCCCTGCCCCTAGCTTCCAGCTATTACTCTTAAATGCCACACACTAAACTGCCGCTTGAATTACATCACCAAACAAAATTACATTGCTACAAAAAGCAATATCTGAGAAAGCCACTACAACCTATCTGTAACCAATGAGCCCATAAAGAGCCTAGGCACCCTGAAAACACCAAGAAACAAAGCCATTTGATCATACACAATATACACCATAGCCATACCCCCAAGAAAAAACAAAAGAAAAAATCAAGAATCCCTATCCAAATGGTAGCAAATTCAAAGGAAAGAAAAGAAGTGTCAACTTTCTCAGATGAGAAGGAACCAGTGTAAGAACTCTGGCAATACAAAAAACCAGAGCATTTCATCACCTCCAAAGGATGCCATTCACTCACAAACAATGTATATTAACTAGAATGAAATATCTAAAATGACAGGTGTAGAATTCAGCATGTGCACAGCAAGGAAACTAACCAAGATTCAAAAGAAATTTGAAATTCAACACAAGGCGCCAGAAAAAATGATCTTTAATTCCTAGACCAGTGCCTGACACACAATATACACTTAACAAATGTTTGTTGAATGAATGCTTAGAACAGGCTGAGACTGGAGGCAGGGAAATTAATTGGAAAACTATTTCAACAATTTAGATGAGCAATGACAAAGTATTGGTCTAAAGAAAGACAATGTGGATGGAGAAAAAAAGGACAGACTTGAGAGACATTTTGGAGGTAGGACTGATAAGACTTAGTGGCTGATAGCTTGTGGAGGGAGTTTTAGCTTGATTGACTACACAGGCTATGGCAACAATTATTAAGACTGGAGAGATAAAAGTAGAGAATTTGTTTCGATTTGATTTTGTATGCTTGTTTTGTTTTGTTTTGTTTTTTATTATACTTTAAGTTCTAGGGTACATGTGCATAACATGCAGGTTTGTTACACATGTATACTTGTGCCATGTTGGTGTGCTGCACCCATCAACTCGTCAGCACCCATCAACTCATCATTTACATCAGGTATAACTCCCAATGCAATCCCTCCCCCCTCCCCCCTCTCCGTGATAGGCCCTGGTGTGTGATGTTCCCCTTCCCGAGTCCAAGTGAGCTCATTGTTCAGTTCCCACCTATGAGTGAGAACACGCAGTGTTTAGTTTTCTGTTCTTGCGATAGTTTGCTGAGAATGATGGTTTCCAGCTGCGTCTATGTCCCTACAAAGGACTCAAACTCATCCTTTTTTATGGCTGCATAGTATTCCACGGTGTATATGTGCCACATTTTCTTAATCCAGTCTGTCACTGATGGACATTTGGGTTGATTCCAAGTCTTTGCTATTGTGAATAGTGCCACAATAAACATACGTGTGCATGTGTCTTTATAGCAGCATGATTTGTAATCCTTTGGGTATATACCCGGTAATGGGATGGCTGGGTCATATGGTACTTCTAGTTCTAGATCCTTGAGGAATCGCCATACTGTTTTCCATAATGGTTGAACTAGTTTACAATCCCACCAACAGAATGGGAGAGAATTTTTTGCAATCTACTCATCTGACAAAGGGCTAATATCCAGAACCTACAAAGAACTCAAACAAATTTACAAGAAAAAAAAACAAACAACCCCATCAAAAAGTGGGCAAAGGATATCAACAGACATTTCTCAAAAGAAGACATTCATACAGCCAACAGACACATGAAAAAATGCTCATCATCACTGGCCATCAGAGAAATGCAAATCAAAACCACAATGAGATACCATCTCACACCAGTAAGAATGGCAATCATTAAAAAAGTCAGGAAACAACAGGTGCTGGAGAGGATGTGGAGAAATAGGAACACTTGTTTTGTTTTTATTAGGGGATGACGGTGAGACAAATTATAAATTTGGTGTGTGTGTGTTTTGTGTTGGTAGTGCTAGTAGAAGACTTAGGTGGAGATATCCAATGAATAGTACATATTCAAGAGTGGGGCTGGGAAGAGGTTTCAGCCTTGGAAGGACATAGCAGAGATTCTCAAATGTTAGCATGCTTATACATAAGCTGAGGAGCTTGCTAATACTTTGTAATCTTAGGCTCAAACTGAGAGTTCTGGAGTATGGCTTAGGAATCTGCATTTTACACACAGGAATAAACACAGGTATTCTGGGCAGAAGGCTCCCAGACCTCACTTGTGAAACACTAATATTGGTAGTGGATAGGACCTGGGCAAATGAATTAAAAGATACATGCATAGAAGAGAAGAGGATCAGAGGAAGAAATCTAGAGAACACGTATTTATAGAGAGGGCCTAGGTAAAGAAACTTCCTGTGCTGTGCTCTGAAGGCTTTTTTTTTTTTTTTTTTTTTTACCAGTTCATATTACTGGCTGAATGCCCTAGACTGTGGTGCTTCTTGTTTGAAGCTTGGAGGTAAGTCTGCATTAGACAAAGGTTAGAGAGACACTTTTAAAGGTAGTTGGGTTCAAATGTAAACGGACCTCAAATGGCTAAACAAAGGAGTTTGTTCTTTATATTGTCATTGGTGAAAGCGTTTGATCAGGACCAGAAGATGATGAAAGCAGAATTTCTGAAAGATTATGTTTGTACTAAATGGTCGGGAAGAAAAGAAACTGGAAGCAAGGTGAGTTAAGAAAAACTTAAAAAGGGAAGAGTCAAAAGACACTAAACTACTTAAAGAATAAGAAAACCCCTGTGAAAAAGGCAGAGGACTGAAACAGAAACTTAATTAGTTTGAAATCTCAGAGGCCAAGGGAGGAGGAGAGAATTTTGAGGCTGGATGCTTACAGTGTCAGGCGGTACAGAGATGGCACAAATCCACCTGCCATTTTCTAAAGAAAAACAAGAATAATGTATACATTGCCATTTAAAATAGTAATAATAATGTATGCATTGCCAAAGGGATTTATGCTGAACAGTGAACCCCTGATCCACATTCTCCTGCTAAGATGATATGCCTTTAACTTTTATTTCTTGCCATGATAAAGTATGCATTGCCAAAGGGATTTATGCTGAACAGTGAACCCCCGATCCACGTTCTCCTGCTAAGATGATATGCCTTTAACTTTTATTTCTTGCCATGATAAAGGGGGTCATTCAAATGAAGTCACTGTGACCTTCTGTGAAATTCTTAAAAAAGAAACTTCCTACCTCTGTGTGGTCTTTTGAAGCCAAGTAAATGACCCAGAAAATTAAGATAAATATCAACATCAGCAGTAATTTTCGAGCTATGGCATTTGGAAACAAAGTGAGTATCCTATAAGAGAGGACAGGAGACATAATCACATTAAATCAAATAAGCACGACATGGCTCCATATACTTTGGTTCCTCTTCAGTAATTTCCAGAACAAGGTGATATTATCCTGGATTTTCCAAAAGTTCCTTTATATCTTCTATTGTCAATCAGAAACAGTGTTTCCCTGAGGCAGGGAACAAAACTCCCAGAAGGACTCCTGGTTTCTGATGCTCAGGTTAATTCTTTGGGTTTGGAGTCACATCACATACTGGAACCTGTTTTCTTGTCGAGGTCTCAGCATGGACAACAAGGTTTTAGACTATTTACCAGAAAAAAACAGTACCCCCACCCCCACCCTACCCCTGCCGTGTCCTCTAGTGAATCCTGGTCTCTAAATCTCTCTCTGATACACACACACACACACACACACACACACACACACACACAAGCACACACGTGTTGTCTGGTGCCCTCTCTCCCTGGTCTTATCTGCTTCCAAGAGCTTCATTATAAACCTCCCATTTACTTTTTTAGGCAGCTTGTTGCCACCTCAGTTATCTCCTCAAGCCAATGCAGTTGATTAACACTGCCAAAAAGAGTAAAAGTTACAGTCTTTAAAAAAGCTCAGTGTTGAGTGGTTAGAATTTTAGTGTTCGTTTTTAAAACCCAGAATCCCAAAAGTATGTGGCAAAGAGCTAAATTATGGCAATCTTTACCAAACGTTTTTGACCAGGACCCACAGTAAAAAAAAAAAACAAACAAACAACCCCCTCTCCAAAAAAAAAAAAAAAAAACACACATCATACCAAATCCCAATTTAGGACACATGAATGCATACACACACACACACACACACACACACACACACACACACACACCCCGCAAAAACCTCATAAAACAATACTTATCTACACTGCACACAATGCACTAAGATTTTTTTTCTAGTTACTATTTTATTCCATTTAATTGTATTCCATTTTAAAAGTATTTTTACGTCCAAGTAAAATGATTTTACTATCCTCTAAAGGGTTGCATCACACCATCTGAAAAACACCAAATGGTCTATAGTTCTCCCCTCCCTTCCCTGACGTTAGCTTGCCAGTAAGAGTTGGAAAGTACCACACCTATGGATGAATATTTTCTCCATCATCTTCTCATGTTCTCACAGGAATTACAGTTGTCCAGAGACTCTCCTTGATTAAAGCAGTCTTTGCATTTATTTTAGGGTTGGAGTTTCCCTATGAGCTTCATTGATCAAAAGCTGAAATCCTATTTGTGGCCACAGCGTGCCAGCTGGAATCATAAACCTCCCTTTTCATGATCTGTTCCTGCCCAACCCACACCACAGAGCCAGAAGAAAAACGCCATGAGGAAGCTCTGAAGCTTGTTTTTAGAGACTGGACATCTAATTGCAGCACTGGGTCACCTTTGGTTGAGGTTTTACTTATTTATAGACAGACTGCACTTCCCGTGCTCATGCCTTCGTATGGTTTTCATGTGGGATTAGTCACCTCCATGGTAGCAGGAAAAGTAACTGAAAAATCAGAAAGAAGAAAAACAGAAGCCCCGAGTCCACAGTTCTTAAGGCCTGAGAATTGATTTAGCTGGGTCCTCTCAATTTTTGGAGTGCTGTCTTTGTAAACTTTCTCTTGCTCTAAACCATTGCATACATCAAGCAGTCCAACAGTGACGATTTAAGTTAAAATCTCAGGCCACAAGAGGAACAGCCACAGGTCTAAATCTCACTGCAACTTGAATATGTAACAAGGTAAGAGAATCCAAAAGAGCAAATTCTGTGGATGTGGGTATGACACTGATCTTCAGTGGTCACAGTGCAACTACTGGCCAGGTGGCCCTGGTACCACCATATCACATGAGCCGCACTCAGTATGCATTGCTCTGCATGAGACTGTCTAGATATAGATCTCTATATACAGATATAGAGAGATGATAGCTATCTAGATATAAATATGGATATATACATGTGTATATTTCATAGATATGTATATATTTATATACACATAGCATTTGTTTGTTTGCATCTAAGCCAGTACCTCTAGCCACCACATATCCCTCCATGTCTATATAACAGCATGGATATCAGAACTGTAATCACAGCATATTGGAGATTGGCTCAGAGATTCAGTAGATACTTTTTAAAGAAATTTACTGAAAGAAAAAAGATATAGATCCTGCCAATTATTCCTCACTCCTTATAAGGCATGTTCTTGTCCTCTGCCTTGTGCTGCAGTGCTATGACAGTTATAATAGTACATCCACAATTTTTTTCAACTTTATTGAGGTACAGGTCACAAAGAAAAAATGTATATGTTTACAGTGTATAATGTGACGTTTTGATACATGCAGACATTGTGAAGTGATTACTACAATCAAGCTAATTAACATATCCATCACCTCACATACTTATTTTTATTTGTGTGGTGAGAATGCTTGAGATCTACTTTGTTTGCAATTTTCAAGTATGCAATAAAAAAGTATTAACTATAGACACAATGCTGTACAATAAATCCCTAGAACTTATTCATCCTGTGTAAAGTGAAACTTTGAGTCTTCTGACCTACATCCCCTATTTGCCCCTCTCCCTGACCAGCCTCTCAGCAAGCATGATTCTACTCTATTTGTATGAATTTGACATTTTTGATTTCACATGTGAATGAGATAATGCAGTATTTTTCCTTCCGTGTTCTGTGATTGGCCCATTTCACCCAGCATAATGTCCTCCAGGTTTACCCATGTTGTTGCAAATGACAGGATTTCCTTATTTTCTAAGGCTGAACAACACCCAACTGTTTATATATATATATGACACAATTTCTTTATCAGTTCATCTGTTGATGCATACTTAACATTGTTTCCATGTCTTGGCTACTGTGAATATTGCTGCAATTAACATATTAATTAATATGCAGATATCTTCTGAAATACTGACTTCTTCTCCTTTGGATATATACCCATTAGTGGGATTACTGGATCATACAGTATTTCCATTTTAAATTTTTTGAGGAATCTCCATACTGTTATCCAAAATGGTTGTACTAATTTACATTCCTATTAACAGTGTACAAGTATTCCCTTTCTCCCCCTCCTCACCATCACCTATCTTTTGTCTTTTTGATGATAATCATACTAACAGGTATGAGGTAACCTCTCATTATAGTTTTAATTTGCATTTTTGTGATGATTGGTGAGGCTGGACATTTTTTTTGTATACCTCTTGGCCATTAGAATGTCTTGAGAAATATCTATTCAGCTACTTTTCCCTTTTTTTTTTTTTTTTTTTTTTTTTTGAGATGGAGTCTCACTCTGTCACCCAGGCTGGAGTGCAGTGGCGCGAACTCGGCTCCCTGCAAGCTCCGCCTCCCGGGTTCACGCCATTCTCCTGCCTCAGGTTCCTGAGTAGCTGGGTCTACAGGCGCCCGCCACCACGCCTGGCTAATTTTTTGTATTTTTAGTACAGACGGGGTTTCACAGTGTTAGCCAGGATGGTCTCGATCTCCTGACCTCGTGATCTGCCTGCCTCAGCCTCCCAAAGTGCTGGGATTACAGGTGTGAGCCACCACGCCCAGGCCCCTTTTCCCATTTTCTAATTGGATTATTCATTTTCTTACTATTAACTTATTTGAGTTCTTTTAAATTTAATTTAAATATTAATTCCTTATCAGATGTATGGTTCGCAAATTTTTTCCCATTTCATAGACTGTCTCTTTATTCTGTTGTCTCCCTTGCAGTACAGAAGTTTTTAAGTTTGATGTAATCCCATTTTGTCTATTTTTTGTTTTGTTGCCTGTGCTTTTGGGGTCATCTCAAGAAAAACCTCAGTGATCATACCAATATCAAAGAGATTTTTCCCTATGTTTTCTTCTAGCAGTTTTACAATTTCAGGTCCTATGTTTAAGTCTTTAATCCATTTTCAGTTGGATTTTTTTAATATGTTGTGAGAAAGGAGTCTAGTTTCATTCTTCCACATGTGGATATGCAGTTCTCTCAGCACCATTTATTGAAAAGCCTGTCTTTTCTCCATTGTGTGTTCTTGGCACCTTTGTTGAAAAATCAGTTGACTGTAAATAAGTGGATTTATTTCTGGGGTCTCTATTTGGTTCCATTCTTCTATGTGTCTGTTTTTATGTCCTTACCATGCTGTTTTGATTACTAGAGCTTGCAGTAGATTTTGAAATCAGGTAGTTTAATATTTCCAGCTTTGATATTATTGGTCAAGATTGGTTTGGCTATTTGGCTTTTGTGATTCCACGTAAGTTTCAGAATTATTACTTTTATTTCTGTCAGAAAGTCCATTGGAATTTTGATAAAGATGACAATTAAATCTGTAGAATGTTTTGGGCAGTATGGACATTTTAACAATATTAATTTTTCTAATCCATGAACACAGGATATTATTCTACAAACAGATCTTTTCCCTACTTCATGAAATTAATTCCTAAGGGTTTTTTATGTTATAGTAAATTGGATTTGTTTTCTTGATTTCTTTTTCAGATAGTTTATTGTTAGCATTTGGAAAATCTATGTATTTCTGTGGTTAATTTTGTATCCTGCAACTTTACTGAATTTGTTCAACAGTTCTAACAGTTTTTAGGTGGAGTCTTTAGAGTTTTCTACATATAAGCTCCTGTTGCTGGCAAACAGAAACCATTTTACGTCTTCATTTTTGATTTGGATCCCTTTTATTTCCTTCTCTTGCCCAACCATTCTGACTAGGACTTCCAGTACTACGTTGAATGCAATAGCAAGAGTAGGTATCCTCTTATTCCTCGTCTTAAAGGAAAAGCCTTTAGATTTTCACCATTGAGTATGATGTTAGTTGTGGGTTTGTCATATATAGTCTTTATTGTGTTGGAGTATAATCCTTCTAATAATCCTTCTATACTCAATTTTTTAGAGATTTTTTCTTCATGAAAAGACATTGAATATTATCAAATGCTTTTTCTTTATCTCTTGAGATGATATGACTTTTGTCCTGCATTCTGTTAATGTGATGGATTACATGTATAGATTTGTGTATGTTGAACAATCCTTGCATCCTAGGGATAAATCTCACTTGATTATGGTGATTCATTCTTTCAATGTGCAATTGAATTCAGTTTGCTAGTATTTTCTTGTGGATTTTTGCATCTATGTTCATTAGGGATGATAGTCTATACTTATCTTTTCTCCTAGTGGAGATATTGGCTTTTGATATTGGAGCAATGCTGGTCATCTAAAATGAATTTGAAAGTATTCCCTTTACTTCAATTGTTTGGAAGAGTTGGCAATATTTCTTCTTCAATGTTTGCTAGAATTCACGAGAGAAGCCATCAGGTGCTGGCTTTTCTTTGTTGAACAGTTTTGTTCATTGTTTTCTAACTGCTTTATAGTTACTTTGTGCCATTCTTTCTCTCTTGTTGTCTTCTTTGTGATTTGATTTTTTGGGGGGAGGTGGTATGTTTTGATTCCTCTTTATCTTTCATGTTATCTACTACAAGTTTTTCTTTGTGGTTGCCACAAGGTTTGCATAAAACATTCTATGGCTCTAAAATCCATTTTAAAGTGATAACAACTTTGACCACATACCATAGGATTCTCTCCTAATGTGGAATCTAGTCTTTAGGTAGCTAAGTGAAATTATTCAACTCCATAAACACTTGATGATAAATGTGTGTCTGAGCCACATCATAATTACTGAAGCACGTTTTTCCCACTGTGTTATTTTTATTTAATGATCTTTCGAGGGAAAAATTAAGGTTATTCGGTTGACAAATAATTTTAAACATTTTTGTTAGTCTAAACCTCAGCACACCATTCTAGGAAATGCAACATATGCATGAATTTTTAAAATAAAAGACTACCAAGGCATTTTAATCCCTTAGCAGGTTTTGTTCACTTGCTTGTTTGTTTCTTTGTTTGTTTGTTTTTAAGCCATGTCCACCAGCCCCTGGAGGCCCCTTCTCTCCCTTTGAAAATTTTAATCATCTAATCCCATCATCATCTTTGGGATGATTTCTAGTCTTGTCTTTATCCTGCACTTGTGAAGATAAGCTGATAAATGACATTGTCAGGATGAGATTTAACAGAATTCTGGTTTCGGGCTAGTTAACAGGAGGGATATGTACTCTGAAGGATTTAGGAATTCACAAAGAATTTCCTCATGAGCAATTTGAGGGAGGCTATCTGGGGAGATATGTGGCTTCCTATCATTGTGGGAACCTGGTTTATGGATGAGGCTCTCACATAGAGTTGTGAAATTATAGCTCTTTGGGAACAAAAGGAAGGCAGTATTGCATGACTCAGTTCCCAAGCTTAACTTTCTCTTTGGCATAGAGAGTTAGGGGTCCCAAGATTCTATTTTCTTTCACAATAGGGATTTTTTCTCTTTTATTCCTGATTTTAGTAATTTGAGTCTTCTCTTTTATTCTGAGTTATTCTAGCTAAAGGTTTGTCAATTTTATTGGTCTTTTGAAAGGGCTTCTTTTGGTTTCAACGATTTTTCTGTCCTGTTTTTCTATTCTCTATTTTTTTAATTTCTGCTCTGATTTTTATATTTTATTTATTTTGCTTGCTTTATGCTTAGTTTGCTCTACATTTTCCAGTGTCCTTAGGTGAAATGTTAGGTTATTGATTTGAGATCTTTCTTCTTGTTTAATATGGGTGTGAACAGCCACACATTTCCATCTAATCACTAGTTTATCTTTATCCCATAAGTTTTGGTTTGTTTATATCTTCATTTTCATTCATCTGAAAGTGTATTCTGATTTCCCTTGTGATTTCTTCTTTGACACCTTGATTATTTAGTAGTGTGTTGTTTAATTTTATATATTTGTGAATTTTCCAAATTTATTTTCATTACCAATTTCTAATTTCATTTCATATAGTCACAGAGCATATTTTGCATGATTTCAATTATTTTATATATTTTATATATATACATATATATATATAGAGAGAGAGAGAGAGGCTGTTTTATGGCATAGGTATATGGTCTATCCTAGAGAATATTCCATGTGTACTTGAGAAGAATATGTTTTCTGTTGTTGTTGGGTAGAATGTTCTATAGATATCTGTGTGGTCTAGTTGGCTTATAATTTTGGAGTCTTCTCTTTTCTTATTATTATTCTGTCTAGTTGTTCTAACCATTATTGAAAGTATGATAGTGAAGTCCCTATTATTGTTGAATTGTCTATTCCTTTTTTCATTTCTGTAGGTTTTGGTTTATATATGTTAGGTCTATATTGTTAAATGCTTATATTTTTCTAGGTTTTATATCTTCCTGATGTATTGACACTTTTATCGTTAGGAAATGTTCCTCATTATCTGTGGTGACGTTATGGGTTTTAAAGTCTATTTTGTCCACTTCATCTTTCTTATTATTACTGTTTGAATGGTATCTTTTTTCCATCCTTTTAGTTTCAAACTGCTTGTATCATTAAATGTAAAGTATGTGTCTTGTAGGCAGCATATGCTAGTTGGATCTTGTCACATTAACCAGTCTGGCAATTTCTGCCTTTTGATTGGATTGTTTAATCCATTATTCACATTAAGTATTATCATTAAAATAGTTATTTTACCTTTTGTTTTTAATATGCATCTAGTATCTTTTTTCTCTGTTCTTCCTTTACTGATTTCTTTTGCATTAAGTGAATATTTTCCAGTGTAACATCTTAATTCCTTTAATTATTGCTGTATTTTTTGAAAAAAATTTAGGGATTGTTCTAGCAATTAACTTGTACAGTAGATTCTTATTATTCATGGTTTTTATGGTCTATAGTTGTTTTTTGTGTATAGTATGGTTTGGTTCTGTGTCCCCACCCAAATCTCATGTTGAATTGTAATTCCCGGTGTTGGGGGAAGAATCTGGTGGGAAGTGATTGAATCATGGGGGTGGACTTCCCCCTTGCTGTTCTCATAACAGAGTTCTCATGAGATCTGCTTGTTTCAAAGTATGTAGCACCTCCTCCTTCTATGTCTTTCCCACCAGCCATGTGAAGATGTGCTTGCTTCGCCTTTGCCTTCACCATGATTGTAAGTTTTCTGAGACCTCCTCAGAAGTAGAAGCCCATACAGCCTGCAGAAACATAAGCTGATTAAACCTCTTTTATTTATAAATTATCTAGTCTCAGGTATGTCTTTATAGCAGTGTGAGAACAGACTAATACAGTGTGTGTGTGTCTGTTTGTGTATTCAAATTACTGTCTGTGGTCACTTGCTTTCAAACTGAGGAATTCTCCTTGCTATTTCCTCTAAAACAGATCTGTTGGTTATGGATGCTCTCAATTTTGTTTATCTGAGAATTTCTCTTTTTCCCCTTCACTTTTAAAGACAGTTTTGCTAGATAAAACATTCTGTTGACAGGTTCATTTTATTTTTTTCTCTCAGCACTTTGAATATGTCATCCTACTGCCTTCTGGTTCCACTGTTTCTAAAGAAAAGTCAGTTGTTAATCTTACTGTGGTTACCTGGTATGTGACAAATTATTTTCCCCTTGCTGCTTTCCAAATTTCCACTTTGACTTTGGCTTTCATTTTTACTATGATGTGTCTGGGTGTGGGTTTCTTTACACTATCATACTTGTACTTTATTAAGTATCTTGGATATATAGATTAATGTTCTTCATTAAATTGGAGGAATTTTCAGCCATTATTTCTTCGGTTTTTCTGCTCCTTTCTCCCTACCCTCTCCTTCTAATTCCTCCATTATGTTTCTACTGCTGTGCTTAAATTTCTACCATATTTCTCTAAGGATCTATTTTTTTTATTATTATTTTTCTCTCTAGACTGCATAATCTCTACTGATCTACCTTCAAGTTTGCTGATTTCTTCTTCTGACAGTTCAAATCTACTGCTAAGTATCACTAGTTAACTTTTCATATCAGTTATTGTACTTTTCAACTCCAGAATTTCAATTTGATGATTATGTTTACATATATAATTTATATATATAATTATATCACATATAAATTATATATAAATATATAAATTATATATAATTATATTATATTATAGATATATATCCATATATATATATTTGTCCTTACTGACAATCTCTCCCTGATGAGATATTGTCATAATAATTTCCTTTCTTTTTTTTTAAGCAGGCCTTCCTTTAATTCCTTGAACATATTTACATTGACTATTTTGCAGTCTTTGTCTGACTTGGTTTGACAGCTTGGCCCTCTCAGAGGCAGTTTCTGTTGCCTGCTTTTTCTCCTGTTTGTGGGTCATTCTCTCCTGTTTCTTTGCATGTCTTATAATTTTTGTTGAAAACTGAATATTTCAGATAAAATATTATAGCAAATTTATATACTGATCTCTACTCTATGGAACTTGATATTGTTGTTTGCTTGTTTTACATTTATTTATTGATTGATTTATAGAGACAGAGTCTCACTCTGTTTCCCAGGCTAGAGTGTAGTGGTACAGTCATACCTCACTGTAACTTTGAACTCCTAGGTTTAAGTGATCCTCCTGCCTCAGCCTCCTAAGTAGCTAGGACTAGGTGTGCACCACCATGCCTGGCTAATTTTTTAATTTTTTGTAGAGATGAGGTCTTGCTATGTTTCCCAGGGTGATTTCAAACTCCTAGCTTCAAGGAATCCTACCACAAGGGCCACTTTAGTGCTAGGATTACAGAATGTGAGCCACTGCGCTTCATCTGCTTGTTTGTTTAGTAATTAGGCTGGACTATTTTAGTAAAGTCTATTTCTCCAGAAGTGCATAGTCTATGATGTTGTTCCTCAGAAAGTAAAGGCTTGGGCATGCACACAATCATCTTGGAGTAACAGTGATTTTATCAAGGCTCTCTTTGACCATGTCTTATTTTGATTTCTCTAAGCTCACTCCATCTGTTGGTATCATACCTAGCTGTTAGCCTCTACTAGTTCCTGGCTGATTGCTCCATTGTTTCCCACAAGGTCCTGGGGCATAAACTGCTCTATAGTCTAAATAAATTAAATATAGGCTCCTTTGAGGGGCAGTTTTTGAGACCAGTCTTTGAGGTTTGTTCTAATTTTATAGGGCTCTACCTGACTATGTCTTTGTGCAGTTTCTTCTGGTAAATTAGTTTATGGTTTTGTTGTTGGTGGTTTGGTGCATTGGTTTATGGTTTTATTGTTGCTCTCAAGGAGCTGCCAGCTTGCTCTTAACCCATTTATGCCTGAGGCTGCAATGTTTTGAATTTTTGCAATCAGACCTTGAGGATGACCTCAAGCAGTAGGATATAAATAACTCCCACATGCTTAGCGTTCCAATAATGGAACACTAGGCATAATTGCCTACAACCAGTATCTCCATTATCTTTGGAAGAGTTTCTTTAGGACTGAAATTCCCTTCAGTCTGCTTTAAATAAAATCAATACCCTTGGAAAAATCTGTGGAACATTCTGTTGCTATGACTTGCCTCTCTTCCTGGGCAAAACTTCTGCCATTGCTCCAGAACTGAAGTCAGTGACAGTGGCCCATTTCTCAGAGTGACACTCTAGCTTTACACATAAGTCTTCTTGGCCTTTCTCTTCCAGTCAGTGAGCTGAAGTGAGAATGATTGGAGCTTCGTGTTCTCAGTCCGTCAAACCTAGAAAAGTGCTTCTGCTCTATAAGTAGGGGCTGGGTAGAGAAAGAGAGTCCAGGACTTCTATTCTTGGGTAGAATAGAACCTCTGCAACACAGAATTGGAAGGAATGAGAAATGCTAGTGGACTATCCCTTCAGGTAAGATATTCTTGACTGACAGGTCAGGGAAGATGAAGTCTTCTTGATTGCACCCACCAGGGTAGAGCTTTATCATGCTAACTTGTGGGCTTGGAGGGAGAGAATGGAAGGATTTTGTGGCTCAGTTTCCAGTCTTTTTCTATTCTTACTGAGATATAGAAGATTTTCTTTAAAAAATGTTTATTCATTTGCTGTATGCCCTTGGGACAATTTCCAAAGACTTTAAATCATTGTTTGTTTTATAATGTGTATCAATTTTGATTGTTCCACTGGGGAGAGGGGCCACAGAGCTTCTCACATTTTGGCTGGAAGTCATCTCTTGATTTCTATTGTTTTTGAAATCGTTCCAGAGCATGGGAATTTTCTGTGGAGCTCTAAATCTGATCAGTCTCCTCCACTTGCAGCAGGCTACCATTCCTCACGGAAACCACTCTATAGAGCTTGGAGTGGAATAGGAGCAGCCCCAAGATAAAATCACAGAGATTCCATTCTTCTCATCAAAATTCAGTCATTGTTCTTAAGTAAGTGTTGTCTGATTTATTGGATACCTTTGGTTACTTTTCAGAGTTTTGCAATGATTGTTTTTGATGATTTTGTCCAGTTATTTCAGGGAGAGGATTTGCCAAGCTTCTTATTTCACCATTCCAAAAATGCTGTCCTAATACTCAGCTTCTATATTTACAATATTCACTAAAGATTAACAAGCAACTTACTAATATTTTATAAAGAAAATACAAAGATAAGTCATGGTCTCTGCCCACTCCCATTTATCTTCCTAGTTTGTTCCTTTTCCCCACTTGCTCTGGGCAGATCCTAGAATACCGTGTGCCCTTATATACCTTATGGCCGTGTTTAGCTGGAGAACTCTAACTGGTATGTTAGCCTATTCACTAGCAGAAATAGGAAACAGACAAGCAGGAGCCTGTCCCTTATCTTCCTCCAGAAGTCTCCCTCTAGTGTCCCTTAATTAACATAGACCCTAATAGGAAAGCAGCTAAAGTTTGCAGAGACCCAGCCACAGAATCACAAAACAGAGAACAGAAAAGTAGTTTGGAGTTGAGGGTCAATAGCTTAAGAGTAGGCACACTATCCATCTATCTAGAGGTATTCAGTCTTTTCCAAGAACACTTCCTGAACATCCTTCTCCCTAAGAAACGCTGAGGTTCCTTTTGTGTGTGCCTGTAGAACCTCAACCTCACTGTTACAAATAGTGCTTGTCACAATTTTTTGTTTGCTTGTTTCTGTATCCTCTGTGTATTAGTTATCTACTGCTATGTAACTTAGTAATTTAAAATGACAAACATTGATTATCTCATGGTTTGTGTAGTTGAGAACTTAGGAGTGGCTTATTTGGGTGGTTCTGGCTCAAGACCTCTAATGAGGTCTCTGTCCATATGGCAGCTGGAGATACACTCATCATCTGAAGGCCTGGCGGAGGCTGGAAGATTTACTTCCAAAATGACTGACTCAGATGGCTGTTGTCAGGAGGCCTCCGTTCTTTGCTGTCTGTTAACAAGGTCTCAGCTCTTCGCCACTTTCCACGGACTGTTGAGTGTACTCATGATGTGGCAGCTGGTTTTCCCCAAAGCAAGTAATCCAAGAGAGAAAGCAAGGAGGAAATCACAATGCCATCTATGACCTACTCTCACATGTCATAACTTCCACTAAATTATATTTGTTAGAAGCAAGACAAATCATTATTACTCAAGAGGAGGGCAATTGGGTTCCACTTCTTAGAGGGTGGAGTATCCAAGAATTTATGGACCTCTTTGGTGTTGCATGTTTAATTAATGGTAACCTCCAACTGAATTAACATTTAGAAGTCTTTTACTTCAGAATTAAGCTTCAAATGGACATTTTAAGAGAAATTTGTCTAGTTATTAAATACAATTACGTTTATTAAAAACACCTTTTTAAAATCACTCTGCTACTCTTTCTCAACTTCCTATATGCAATGTGAAAAGAATAAATTTAAAGAGTTCAGAAAGATATGTTCTAAAAGAACAAAACCAGTTTTATCACTCTTTGTCAATCAGGACCTGGATCTTCATGTAAATATCTTCATGTATACAGGTAACTCACTGGACCACATGGCTATCACAGCACAGGTCGAACAACACCTGGCACACGTAAAATTTTGTTGCATGAATGAAAGAAAAATAGAAACATACTTTAAAAGTGAGAAGGTTAGACGTTCATTAATGTTCATTAATGTTTGTGTTTCTGAGGGCTATGGGTGTGGATATATGTGTGTGGGTGTCTGCAGGGTTTTTTTTTTTTTTTTTGTATATATGCTATAGAGAAGTGTGTGTATTGTGACTGAAGGGTAATATTTGTTTACCTTTGGTAGTTCTGTCAATTATGACTGAAATAAGAATTCAGTTCAAAGGTTGCAAATACAAGGAAAAGACTAATACTCTAAGACAGCATTCCAAGACAACCTGATATTCTAGCTTATAAAAGCTTCTCACGTGCATATGCTAGCAATTTGAGACCCTAATACCTCTTTAAAAATTATTTTGTGAAGCCATGAATAATATTTCAGATCAAAAAACCAAAGTACTAAGTGCTTATATGATTTAAGGCCATATATCCTATTAAACAACAGATTTAAGATAGAACTTGTCTCTTGACTATCAATCCAGTTAATTTGTTATGCCATTTTACCATTTCTGAAAGAAAGAGAATTACCTTTTGTTTGAAAGTTCACATATAATATTTTAAGACAAATCAATACTGATGTGAGGATACACATTTTATACTTTGATAGTAATAATCAAATTGAATTACCTTTAGGGGAAAAAATCTTTCACCCCCGAATTGGGGTAATTCTGGATGTGTGGGACTTTTACTTTACTTTAAAGGAGGCTCTGGAAGTGGCCTCAGGCTAGCAAGAAATGTTGTAAAAATGGAAATGCTGCTGTGTGTCCAGGAAGATGATGGTTTAAAGAAGAATGAATCTGCTATAGGGTAGCAAAGCTATATAGCTTTCAAAAAAGCAAAATGGAGAAAAATGTGAGAGCCTTAGAGAGAGGAGAGTGTCAGCGGAAAGGATGACATGGCTGTCTAAAGATGTGGAGAGTCATCAGAAGTCTGGGAAAATGTGCATTAGGGCCAAATGAACCTGAATACTGGAAGGATTCTCATAAGATGCAGGATAGTTGGAAGTAAGGGAACTGGAATCAGAAACCTGTAGATTCAGCTCCTAACCCTGTCCCCTACCTCAGTCTCCTCACTTGTAAAACAAGAGTGATAATAACTGCACACAGATTTGTCATGGAGACAACTGTTTCAGTGCAAGCAAAGGTCCTAGTGCATTGTAGGTGGTCAATAAATGGCACCTTTAATTAGTTTGAAGTAGTGACAGTAATGTGATAGGAAGGGACAGTTCCAAGGAGAAACTTTTAACCTGAACAGTCTTAGCTCTTCTCCAAGTCCCTGGAATATGACTTTGACTTTATCTGTGGATGTTTGCCACCTATGCACTGTCTTTCTGACTCCAGATTACAAATTATTTAACCTGCTGAACTATCTTCCACCTACATTGACTCTTAGCAGTCTGTTCTAGTTCTTGCTGTCCTGTCCTACTAATATTTGATGTTAACTACGTGGGCTTCAGAGAAGTTGTTGAAATACTTTAAAAGGTACATATCTCTTTGCATGCTTTGAGAACCTCAGGATTTTCAAACTCCTTCCTTTTTAGAAATGATATATTAAGGACTGGCATATGGATGGTTTTCACGAAGTATGACTGAAAATGGGATTGAAATCAGGTTTGCTATGTTCATAGAATTTTAAAACTTTGGACAAGTTCAGAACATCATTGTTAATAGATCATCAAGATGTGATGGGCTTATAACCACGACATTCTAATTAGAGAGATTGTGGGGGAGAAATTAGCATTTCAAATGACTTAAAGCTGGATGAGAGAATATTTTAGAGACTAGAAAGCATTTTTTGAATTTATCTTAAATAGATATTACTTTCTGTATTTTGCTAAGATAATGGCATCATCATAAAGAAAATGGGAAAGATGTGGCAAGGCTACTTTATATATCTATAATGAAACCCTAATATACGTTTTGTTTGATAAATGGGAATATAAGATAATAGTGATGCTATGTACAGATGTGCCCCAGCTTACATGGGGTTATGTTCCATTAAACCCGTCATAAGCTGAAAATATCATAAGTTGAAGATGCATTTAATACATCTAACCTACTAAATATCATAGTTTAGCCTAGCCCACTTTAAATGTGCTCTGAACACTTACATTAGCCTACAATTGGGCAAAATCATCTGGCAACCCAGTAGTACACTGTAGAATACTGGTTGTTTACCCTTGTGATTGTGTGGTGGACTGGGAGCTGAGGCTCCCTGCTGCTGCGCTGCCTCCCAAGAGAGTATCCTACAGCATATTGCTAGGGAAAAAGATCAAAATTCAAAATTGGAAGTACAGTTTCTATTGAATGTTTTTCACTTTTGCACCATTTTATGAGTCAAAAACTCATAAGTCAAACCCTCACAAGTTGGGGACTGTGTCATTAAGTGCACACAAAATTATATATATATGTCACTTTAAGGAATTTGTACTTTCAAGGAGCTCCTTTTCTTCTGTGTGTGCAGAACAGTCTGACAGCGAGCAAATGTGGGAAATGACACTCTGTCCAGGTTTTTGTAAAGTCAAATTATTGTGGTACAATTTACGTACAGTAAAATTCACTATTCTTTTGTTTACAGTTGTAAGCTTCGATGATAATGTAACTACCACCACAATCAAGAGAGAGAATAATTCCCCACTACCCAAAACTTTTACTCATACACCTTTGTGTTCAGCCCTTGTCCCTAATCCCAGACCTTTACAAACCCGCCCTTAATTTATTTTCTGCCATTATGGTTTTGCCTTTTCCAGAATGTTATATAAGCCTTTTTAGTCTGTGTTCTTTTTACTTAGCATACTGCGTTTGAGATTCATATTATAGTACTTGTGTATCTCGTTGCCACTGAATTATAGCATTCAGCAGTATGGATGTATCCCAGCTTGTTTAATTAGTCGAAGGACATTTGAAGTATTTTCCAGTTTTTGGCAATTGTGAATAAAATCTCTCTATAAATAATCACATATAAACTTGTGTGTGAACATAAGTTTTCATTTCTCTGGTGTGGCATTGCTGTGTGGTAAGTCTGTTTTAACATTATAAGAAACTGTCAAACTGTTTTGAAGTGTCTGCACCATTTTTGCGCTCCATCAGCAATGTGCCAAAGTTGACCTTCTAATAGGTGTGTAGTACAATCTCACTGTGATTTTATTTTTATTTCCCTAATGACAGATGATGTTGAGCATCTTTTTATATGCTCATTTACCATCTCTATATCTTTTTTGGATGAAATGTTTAAATTTTGGCCATTTTTTACTTTGGTTGCTTATTATTATTGAATTTGGCAATAGGTAGGTAGGTAGATTAGATAGATAGATAGATAGATAGATAGATAGATAGATAGATAGATAG
>NC_045446.1:104230274-104382991 GCF_002776525.5 Piliocolobus tephrosceles | reverse complement strand
TAGATAGATAGATAGATAGATAGATAGATAGATAGATAGATAGATAGATGATAGATAGAGATGATAGATAGAGATAGACAGGAGATGGTGAAGGGGCCTGGTGACCTTACAGCTCCCAGTTTACAGCCCTACTGAGGGGTGGGACACTCATGCTCTTGGCTTCCATAAGACACCAACTGTCCATCTAAGGCAACTGCCATTTTATTTTACATAAACCCACATCCGTTTTTTGTTACCTGCAACCATTGAGTCCTAACTCATGAACAGGAAGAGGGGTCGCCAATCCAGAGATTGGCAGGCTACAAGAGCAGCCTAGGCAGAGCATTGAGGCTACAATGGATATTAATGGTTCTATTGTACTGCAGCTAAGTTGGCACTGAAACCACAAGACACAGTCCTCCCCTCTTTTCCCTTCCCCTTTCCAAAGTAAGAGGCACTTCCACCTGTGGCTACCATCACAGGCCCACAGGGAGCACTGCCAGACTACCACCAATGTTCCCTTAAGGCCCAAGGGCTCTTCAGTCAGCCTTTGGTGAATGATGCCTGGCCTGGTACTGATGCTTCGGGGCAATGGGCTCCTGTCTGGTGCAGAGCAGGTCCAGAAATGCCATATAAGAGACAAGTGCTGGAATCAGGGACCTCAAGAGGCTGCTTGTTGCTCTCCTCCATTGTGGCCGAGCTGGTACTTATAGACAGCAAGTCTCAGGCTCATCCAAGGCCCTCAATATAGTTCCCGGATATTGCTGCTGGTTATTCAAGGCCCAAGTGCTCTGCAGTTAGCAGGTGATAACTGCTGCCAGGACTGGGTTCTGTCCTTCAAGGTAGCAGGTTCCCTTCTGACCCAAGATGTGTCTAGAAATGTCATTCGGGAGCTAGGGCCTGGAGCGGCAGCCTCACAGCTCTGACCCATACCCTATCCTGCTGTGGCTGAGCTGCTATCCTAAATGCAAGATGAAGTCCTCACCACTCTTCCCTCTCCTCCCCTCAAGCAAAGGAAGGGGTTTCTTTTGGAGCTGTGAGCTGTGCAGCCTGGAATTAGGGGAGGGGTGATGCCAGCACTCCCTTAGCCACCCCAGCTGGTGTCTCAGAAAGTTGTGTGCTCCCCAGTCCACTGACTCTGGGCCAAGTTCAGCACTAGTAGCAGCTCATCTAAAAGTTGCAGTCCTTGTGGCCTAGACTGTCTTTCCAGTTTACTTAGAGCCCCAGAGCACTTTAGCCTGCAGCGGCGAGGCTTGTGGGAACTCAAGTTCCAATAACCCGGATGGGAAATTCCGCTCTGGCTAGGGCTGGTTTAAATGCTCTCTCTGTAGGGGGGCATCAGCTGAGTTTGGTCCAGTTTTGCTTTCTGCTATAACAGGGCAGCACTGAGTTCAATGCCTCACAGTTGCTGTGCACTCTCTCTGTCTCCGCCTAGTGCACAGAAACACTCTCCACACAACGTCACCACTGCCGAGACTTGAGGGTGGGGTTTTTCGTACCTCTTCAGTGCCTCTTTCAGTGATATGGACTTAAAACGAGGTACTGATTTTTGGTTCTTATAAAGGTGCTTTTTTTGTGTTGATAGTTGTTAAATTGGTGTCCTTGCAGGGGGTGGGTGGAGCGGGTGGTGATTGGTGGAACCTTCTATTCTGCCATCTTGCTCCACCTCCCACAGGTCCTTTTACCAGCATAATTTCTTGAAAAGACAAAATTTCTTCATTGAATTGTCTTTGCACCTTCATCAAAAACCCATTGACCATATACATGTGGGTATACACAGAGAATCTTTATTTTTTTTCTGTCAACCTATGTGTCTGTCTTTTCACTGACACCATACTGTCTTAATTACTACAGCTTCCTAGCAAGTCTTGAATTGAACTACTCTGTGTTTGTAAGAGGACAAGTCACCAGTGGCCTTGGCCAACGCAGTTCTTCTCCCTCTTGCTTGCATTTCTTGGGAAGAATGTATCGATAATGCAAAATCATGAGATAAAGAGGAAATGTCTGTAACAATCAAGGTTTTGTCCTTGTTCCACCCAGAATGGGATGTTCTACAATGCTTGTACTCAGCAACCCAAGTGGTACGCAGGATGTAAAACTCAGAGGAGAGTACTTTTGAAGTCCATCAGTTGCAGTATGATGACAGTGCAGGCAAAAACAGGTGTTCCTGAGCTTGCTCACCATGGATCCTGGGCTTCTGTTTACCTTTGTTGCCTATCTGAGTAATAAAGTTGCTTTGCCTGACTTGTGGTACAAGTGTTCTGTCTCACTGGACCAGACCCAGGAACCTTTGCAGAGTCCTCCAATAGTGCTCTTCTTTTTCAAAACCAATTGATTATTCTATTTCCCTTACCTTTCAACATAAATTTTAAAATCAGATTGTTGATTTATACAAAAAGTACCCCACTGGATTTTTATTTGAATTTTATTGAATCTATAGATCAATTTTGGGAGAACTAATATCCTAATCATATTGAACCTGCCCATCCACAAACATGGCCCATTTATTTATGTCTTCTTTGATTTCTTTCATCATGGTTTATGGTTTGCAGTATACAGATCTTGTGTGTTTCATTAGATTTATACCTATTTCCTGTTTTCTGTGCTATTCTTAATCATGCTGTGTTTTTAATTTCAATTTTAAACTGATGATTGATAGAATAACAATAAAACTTTATATTAAGGAGTGGGCCTGAAGAAAAAACTTTATATTAGCCTTGAACCTTATAGTCTTGCTGACACTAAATAGTTCTGATAGATTTTATGTAGATTCTTTGGAATTTTCTATTTAGATAATCATATTGGCTGTGAAGATACATAGTTGTATTTTCCTTTATCCAAATTGTATGCCTTTTATTTTATGTCTTTCTAACACCTTCAGTATAATGCTGAATAAGAACAGCAGGAGTGAACATTATTGACTTTTTTTCCTTATCTTGTGGCAAAGAAGTCTTTCACCATTGAGTGTGATATCAATATAGGTTTTCGTAAATGCCTTTGAGTTAGGAAAACTCCTTTCCATTTTTAGTTTACCATAACTTTTCATTGTGAAGAATGCTGAATTATGTTAAATAATTTTCCTGTTTATACTGAGATTATCATAGAGTTTTTCTTCTCTAGCCTAATGATATGGTGATTACTTTGATTGACTGATCTTCAAATGTTGAACAAGGCTTTTATTACCAAGATAAGCCTCACTTTGTCAGGATATATTATCCATCTTATAAATTGCCAAATTCAATTTGCTAATACTTTGTTGAGGATGTTTGCCTCTGTGTTAATTCTAGTTTTGAAATTAGGGTTTTGGAATCTCTTTTTCTCATAAAATGAATTGCAAAGTGTCATCAGTGCTTCTATTTTCTGAAAAAAAAATCAGTAGAATTGTTATTATTTATTTCTTATATTTGGTCAAATTTGCAAATAAAACCATTTAGGCCTGATTTTTCATTAGGAATTATGAAAAATCCTGATGCAGATTTTTCATTAGGAATGTAGTTTCTCCCAAAGCTATAGAATTTTCAGGTTATCTATTTTTCTTAAGTGAATGTTGGTAGTTTGTGTCTCTCAAGGAATTTTCTCATTTCCTTTGAGTTGCAGAATTTATAGATATAAGATTATCTAGTATTCCCTTATCAGTCTTTTAATATCTGTTATATCTGTAATAATATTCCCTCTGTCATTTCTAACATTGAAACTTTGTGCCTTCTCTCTTTTTAGTCATCCTGAGCAGTGACATTGATCTTTACAAAGAATTAGCTTTGTTTCACTCATTTACTTTATTTTGTTTCGGTTTTTTAATTTCATTGATTATTTGCTCTTATCTACATTATTATCTTCCTCTGCTTACTTTGGGTTTAATTTGTTTTTTTTTTTTTTCCAGTTTCTTAAGACGAAAGATTAGTTTATTGATTTTAGACCTTTGTTCTTTTTTAATACACGTATTTAATGTTACAACTTATCCTTCAAACACTGCTTTACCTGCATCCCCATATTTTGACATATTGTTTTCATATTCATTTCATTAAAAATATTTTCTAGTATTCTTATGACTTCTTATTTGTCCCTTGAGTTATGTAGAAGTATATTGTTTCTTTCAAAATATTTTGGGGTTTTCCAAACATTTTTTGTTAGACCATTTGATATTATTTCTCATCTCTAGGGTAATCTATACTGGTTTTTTTCTTCACTCTTTTTTTTTCAGTAGAATAATTTTCATTGACCTATCTTCATATTCACTGATTCTTTCCTCATGCTTGTCAACTCTACTGATAAGGCCATCAAAAGCATACTTCATCTTGATGACTGTTTCTGCTGATAATACCAACATTTGGTCATCTCTGAGTCTATTGATTGCCTAGCTCTTTACTGTGGGTTATTTTTCTTCCTTTTCTGTACATCTCATACTTTGTTTATTATTGAAAGGCATAATGTTTAAAACAATATAGATTAACATAAACAGTATCCGTGCAAAGAAATGGATACACATCTTCTCCTGAGCCATGAGGTAGAGAGGAGCATTGACTCAATCTAGTCAGTCCAGCTGTGTTTGAGGTTTTTGTTGCAAATTTTTCTGGTTACTTGGTGCTTAAGGTCATTATTGTTTTGACAAAGAGCTTTTCTCAGTTTTCCTATTTCACCCTTAGCTTAGTCCTTCCTTGTGTGTCAATGTCCCAGAAAGAGCTTCTCTTCATGCTCTTGTCCCTTCTTCCATGGTAGATTGCTGTTGCTTTCTACCTGGTGCTGCCTAGCCTACTGGGAGAACAAGTGAGATTCTCTTTTGTTGGGGATCAGCCTCAATCCTAGGTAGGGTCTCGTGTTCATGTTATTTTGTAGGGTTAGGGAAAGGCCTTCTCAGTGATCCTGTCCTCTTCCTCACAGTATTAGAAAAATCTCTAATGGTCTGGGCCCAGGACAGTTTCCTGTCTCTCCCCAGGACGGTTTTCTGCCCTTCCTCAAGAAGTTCACAGTTTATTATTTTTCCATTTTCCCAGCCACAGGGGTCTTCATATGTGTCTTGAAATCACAGAGTTTGCTGCCCTTCTGCCAGTAGCATAACATTTTAGTGTTCTTAGGGGAAGGGCATGAGGGAGCTGTATGTCTTTTCCTTTGAGGCAGCTACCCTCCCGCTCCAGGCCTGCATTAGTGAGGTCTGGTCTCCCGCCCTGACCCATCTTTCTCATAAGTGCCCAGTGGAGGTCCAAAACAAAGAGGTACGAGGTAGGAACAAATTCTCTTTATGTGCAAAGTCCCTTTATGTCTGTGCTCCCGAAAGTTCAATACTCTCATACTAGCCCACATTCAACCTTTAGAAATTCATTTTAAAAATTTAGCTGAATTCTTCTTACCCATTTATATGGCAGTTCATCCTCTTCCCCTGCTCTCTTTTCAAAAGTGAGTCAGTATTTGTGTTCTTTCTGCTCTGCCTTTCATTAGATTTTAAGTTAGATAGTTGGCCTGTGATCTTAATTTCTGAGTTAAGTGAAAGTTATTTTGTAGATTATCCGGATTTTTCTTTTTTATGACGGGAGTGATGATGCCTCTTGCAGCTAAGTCCTCCAAGGTTTATTTTAAAGGAAACAAAATTATGTTAGGAAGACAAGGTCCTTAGACCAGGAAATATAACTTAAAGAAAGCAATAAGTTAGTTTGTTCAATAAGCTAACTGATTGGGCATTAATAGTCTATGACTAATGGTAAATAACTGTATTCTATTCCTCTTTTGATTGAGAAGATGATGGTGTTAAATTAATCTATGAGAGATTTTGCTCAGTCTGTAAAATTGGGGATGGAAGCTGATTTGTAAGTGAAAAGAGTATATTTAAATAAATTAATGAAAAATATAATGGTAAGTGCTAAAACAGGGGTTCGTATATCTTTTTTTCTTTGTTCATGGAAGCCTTTTATGATCTATGTACTTTTTCTCAAAACAGTGTTATTAAATGCATGAATTTAAATATAAAAGATTATAAAGAAAACCAATCATATTAAATTACAGTTTTCTAAGTGTTTTATTATGATATATAAATATACCTCCTTCCTATTATACAACATTAAATAGCAATATCTAGTATGGGCCTAATTGCTATAATTTCAAAGTAGTGGTAAAAGTAAATGGCACTTTGTGATACCTACAACAATTGTAGCATGATACGAAATATTATAATTTCCATTGATAAAAATCTTGGATATCACTAACACTGCTGAGCTTTACTGCCTACATTCAAATTAGAGAAAATGCTGAACTTCAATTAGATGTTAGTGAAAAATAAAGATGTAATCTTTTTCCCATCTAAGTTCACAGACTCCTCTAAATTCTATATCGAGATCTCCCAAGGGGACCCCTGGCTAAGAACCTCTGTGCTAAAAACAGAGAACCATCAACAGCAATCAGAGATAGAGGTAGGAAAAACAGAGAAGGCATCAGGGAAATTCCACATGGATGTCCCAGCATCTGAAAAATTGTACAACTGAGGATGAGTATACTACAATCCGAGAACTGAAAATAATTTTTTTTTGAGACATTGTCTTGCTCTGTCACTCAGGCTGGAGTGCAGTGGCATGATCTCAGCTCACTGCAAGCCCTGCTTCCTGGGTTCACACCATTCTCCTGCCTCAGCCTCCCGAGTAGCTGGGACTACAGGCGCCCGCCACCATGCCCGGCTAATTTTTTGTATTTTTAGTAGAGACGGGGTTTCACTGTGTTAGCCAGGATGGTCTCGATCTCCTGACCTTGTGATCTGCCCATCTCAGCCTCCCAAAGTGCTGGGATTGCAGGCAGTAATTTGGTATTTTTAAACAGTATTACTACTAGTTACCATTTTAAGGGTATTTTATAATAATATCAAGTACTGTATAAAGTATATTATAAATATTTTTCATACAATTAATTTCATGATTTGGCTCTCTGCTTGCCTATTTTTGTTGTAAAGGAGTGCTTGTGATTTTTACACATTGATTTTGGGTCTTGAGACTTTGCTGAAGTTGATTATTAGTACTGTATTAAGTATATTATAAATATTTCTCATGCAATTAACTTATCACAACATCTCTTTGAGGCAACATATTTGATCCCCATTTTAGAGATGAAAAACTTGGGATCTAGGGAGCATGAAGCCTCCAGCTTTGTTCTTTTTGCTCAGAATTGTCTTGGTTATACAGGGTCTTCTTTGATTCCATATGAAATTTAAAATAGTCTTTCCTAATTCTGTGAAGAATGTCAATGGTAATTTTATGGGAATGGCATTGAATCTATAAATTACTTTTGGCAGTATGGCCATTTTCTTGATATTGATTCTTCCTATCCATGAGAATGGAATGCTTTTCCATTTGTTTGTATCCTCTCTTATTTCCTTGAGTAGTGGTTTGTAGTTCTCCTTGAAGAGGTCCTTTGCATCCTTCATTAACTGTATTCCTAGGTATTTTATTCTCTTTGTCGTAATTGTGAATGGGAGTTCATTCATGATTTTGCTCTCTGCTTGCCTTTTGTTGGCGAAAAGGAATACTTATGATTTTTGCACATTGATTTTGTATACTGAGACTTTGCTGAAGGTTATCAGTTCAAGGAGTTTTTGGGTTGAGATGATGGGGTTTCCTAAATATAAAACCATGTCGTCTGCAAAGAGAGACAATTTGACTTCCTCTCTTCCTATTTGAATACCCTTTATTTCTTTGTCTTGCCTGATTGCCCTGGCCAGAATTTCCAAAACTATGTAGAATAGAAGTGGTGAGAGAGGGCATCCTTATCTTATACTAGTTTTCAAAGGGAATGCTTACAGCTTTTGCCCATTCAATATTGGTTGTGGATTTGTCATAAATTGCTCTTACTATTTTGAGATGTGTTCCATCAATACCTAGTTTGTTAAGAGGTTTTTCTTAACATGAAGGGATGTTGAATTTTACAAAGCTACAGTAACCAAAACAGCATGGTACTGCCACCAAAACAGATATATAGACCAATGGAGCAGAACAGAGGCCTCAGAAATAATACCACACATCTACAACCATCTGATCTTCCTCAAACCTAACAAAAACAAGCAATGGGGAAAGGATCTCCTATTCAGTAAGTGGTGCTGGGAAAACTGGCTAGCCATATGCAGAAAACTAAAACTGGACCCTTTCCTTACACCTTATACAAAAATTGACTCAAGATGGATTAAAGACTTCAATGTAAAACCTCAAACCATAAATACCCTAGAAGAAAATCTGGGCAATACCCTTCAAGACATATGCATGGTCAAAGACTTCATGACTAAAACACCAAAAGTAATGCCAAAAAAAGCCAAAATTGACAAATGGGATCTAATTAAACTAAAGAACTTCTGCACAGCAAAAGAAATTATCATCAGAGTGAACAGGCAACCTACGGAATGGGAGACAATTTTTGCAATCTACCCATCTGACAAAGGTTTAATAACCAGAATTTACAAGGAACTTAAACATATTTACAAGAAAAAAACAATCTTATCAAAAAGTAGGCAAAATATATGAACAGACACTTCTCAAAAGAAGGTATTTATGTGGCAAACAAACACATGAAAAAAAAGTTCATCACCACTGGTCATTAGAGAAATGCAAATCAAAATCACAATGAGATACCACCTCACACCAGTCAGAATGGTGATCATCAAAACATCAGGAAACAATAGGTGCTAGCAAGGCTGTGGAAAAATAGGAATGCTTTTACACTGTTGGTGGGACTGTAATTTAGTTCAATCATTGTGGAAGACAGTATAGCGATTCCTCAAGCATCTAGAACCAGAAATACCATTTGACCCAGCAATCCCATTACTGGGTATAGACCCAAAGGAATATAAATCATTCTACTATAAAGACATATGCACACATGTTTATTGCAGCATTGTTTACAATAGCAAAGACATGGAACCAACCCAAATGTCCATCAATGATAGACTAGATATAGAAAATGTACATATACACCATGGAATACTGTGCAGCCATAGAAAGGAATGAGATCATGTCTTTTGCGGGGACATGGATGAAACTGAAAGCCATCATCCTCAGCAAACTCACACAGGAACAGAGGGCCAAACACTGCATGTTTTTACTCATAAGTAGGAGTTGAACACTGAGAACACATGGACACAGAGAGGGGAACAACACACACCGGGACCTATTGGGGGTTGCTGGGGGTGAGGGGAGGGAATGTAGAAGATGGATCAAGAGGTGCAGCAAACTACCATGGCACACATACCTATGTAATAAACCTGCACGTTCTGCATGTGTATCCCATTTTTTTTTTTTTTGAAGACACAAAGAAAAAGTAAGTTGGGATCCCAAGATTTTAAACAACTTTCCTAAGATCCCATAGCTTGAATGTGGCAGAGCATGTATTTAACACAGCTCTGTTTCATTCAAAGCTCCTGAGGGGCTTTGGGTGTGTTTTTCTCTGGGTCGAAGGCAGGCATCTCACTCTGGAAATGCTCAGTGATGAAGAGACTCGAATGCCAGGCTGAGGGTTGTAGATTGGATCCTGAAAGCCAATGTGGGGTCTACTTTCCAACTTCATCTCCTGCTTCTTTGTTCACACCTTCACCACTTTGTATCATTGTCATTACTTGATTTCCCTACATTCATGCTTTGCATGTTTTTCCCTCTGCCGCTTATGCCTTCCTTCCAGGTATGCCTCCTTCTCCTGGCTAACTGGAACTCATGTTTCAAGATATCATGGGAACTTCCTCTCTAGTTCACAAATGCAGATTGCTGTTCCTTGCTTAGGAAAGCTAGAATCTTGAGCATTCCAGAGGCAGGTAGAAAGGAAAGCAGGACAAGGATAGTCCTAACAAGAAAAGGGAATGAAATACGGAGTACAAACATCCAAGGGTTAAATATTTTCAAAGCTGCTTTCCAGAGGCAGCAAGAAATGTAGAGTCACATGAGCAATGAAGAAAAAAAAAATAGATGGTTTATTGTCTATATAACAAAACCGTTGAGCTTATAGGGACAATATTATTACCAAGAGCAGACTGAGATGCCTGCTGCTTTCTTGAACAATATTGTCTGGAGCTCAGCCCTTATAGAACGTTTTTTATAATGTTTGCTTACATTTCCTTTTGCATTTCCAGTCTTACACTGTTAAATCTAGAATAATAAATGTTTTGTTTTAAAATCCCTTTCTCCAGGCCAGGCGCGGTGGCTCAAGCCTGTAATCCCAGCACTTTGGGAGGCCGAGACGGGCGGATCATGAGGTCAGGAGATGGAGACCATCCTGGCTAACACAGTGAAACCCCGTCTCTACTAAAAAAAAAAAAAAAAATACAAAAAACTAGCTGGGCGAGGTGGTGGGTGCCTGTAGTCCCAGCTACTTGGGAGGCTGAGGCAGGAGAATGGCGTAAACCCGGGAGGCGGAGCTTGCAGTGAGCTGAGATCTGGCCACTGCACTCCAGCCTGGGTGACAGAGCGAGACTCCGTCTCAACAACAACAACAAAAAAATCCCTTTCTCCAGATACTTTTATAACTTTGAAACTTATAAAACCAGTCAGTATTGGTATAAATACTTCTTAGAAAACCCTTGTTTTGAAAATTTATACATTCAATGAGTAAATAGGCACAAGGCACTATGGAACATATAATGATGAGTTCTACATCAGCAGAGCCCTCCAGATTTTACACAGAGGTTGCAAATTTTCATCACACAGTCATCTTTTGTTTGCTCCAGATTTTTAAGAGTACTAAAACTTCAGATTTTACATAATTATCTGGATTTCTGGCTTGGCTTGAAAAAGTGACTGGCACCACTAGGCTTGTAGTACCAAATGGAAAATGCTCTAGCTGAATGCGTTGCCTTTTATAAACTAGACACAGGCATTTCAGTGCCCCATAGGTACTACCATTCTGCCAACCCCAGAGTCTCAAAACATAGAGCCATTCTTGACTCTGCTGTATCACCCTTCATATTCATTCAGCAAGTCAGGTTCTCTACAATATTCTTTGCTTCAATTTCATCTTCTTAATTCTAACTTCAAGAATGATTTCAAGACTTAATATTACCTCCTGATGACAATTATAACAATAACAGTTAACATATGTCAAGCAACACTCACTGTGTTAAGCATTTTACATGGACCATCTCTTTTAATCCTCACAACAGCCCTTAGAGACGAATTCCATCACAATCCTCATTCTATAGCAGAGAACTGTGAGACCCTAGAAGGTTAACACATCGGCCCAAGATCTCAAATCCTGCAAGTGTTGGAATCTCACTCTGGACACTGACTTTTTGACCGTACAAATCGCAGTCTAGGGAGTTTCAAGCTTAGGCACAGGTAGTTTTGGCTCTGGTGCTTTGAAGCCTTTCCAAAGGGGTAGAAAGGAACAGGATTCTTTAAGGGCATCATTTCCCCTTCCATATACTCAACATTCATAAATATTTTTTCATGTGCCAGATTCACCTGCTAACTCAACTGAGGTCTCAGAGCCCCTCTCAGTGTGACCCTTCTCTCCCTGCTTATCTCTCACCCATCCTGAGTCTTATCAGAGTACTTTGACCAGGGTATGAAACCTAGGCAGTAGATTAAAAAAACAATTTGAAGTACTGGTGTAGGTTTTAGAAACAGTAAATAGCTTTATCAGTTGGTTAACAAATGCTTTGGAGTTCCAATTGAGTTCCAAGTTCCACTTCAACCTGGGATGCAGCAAGCTGGGGTGCCCCTGTGAACCTAACAGCACCCTAATAATTTGGTTTGTTTGTTTATGGTTTTTGTTTTGCTATTATATATGTAATATTATATATATTATACATTATGCTAGCTATTATATTATTACCTTCAATGTACCACAGACTTCGAATTCTTTGTTGCCTTCTGCTTAGGGTGGGGGCTGAGATGCAGGAGGGTTTTTCCTCAGTGTTCCTGCTTCCTGCTGTGCTCTCAGCCATCTCTGTTAGCCAGACAAGGCTCCCCCTTCACCAGCTGCAGCCTGCCATTTTTACTGTTGTTTCTTGGGGTAGGGCAGGAGAGAGACTCCATTTTCCTGGTCCAACCTCTGTCTTTGGCAAGCACCTGCTCCTCCTTCCCATGGCAGCCACACTCTGCCTTGTATCAATGGTTGGTCTTGGGTGGGAGTTGCCTGC
Source organism: Piliocolobus tephrosceles (assembly GCF_002776525.5). Classification (NCBI taxonomy): domain Eukaryota; kingdom Metazoa; phylum Chordata; class Mammalia; order Primates; family Cercopithecidae; genus Piliocolobus; species Piliocolobus tephrosceles. Next base: position 104,370,924 of record NC_045446.1, on the reverse strand, counting down.
CCTACTCATGGTGGTAGCCGATTTCCGCTTGATATCAGCATATATCCTGGGTCCAAGACAGCTTCCCGCCCCTTCCCTAGGGATAAAGGTCTTATTCTTCCACCTCCTCCCTTTGCAGCAGATTTTTGCTCACCTCCTGGGGAAGGAGAACCATACCTGCCCTTCCTCCACTGAAGTAAGGCTCTTGCTTAAGGAGAGGGCTTTATGCCCATCCCCTAGCTGCTGCCAATTACTTCCTTCATGCTTGCACCAAATAGGAGTACCCTCTCAATCTCCTGGTCTTCTCTGAGTCTTTCTCATAAATACCAGTAGAGGATCATAGGGAAGAGCTCATGGGTGATTGTGACCTCCTCTTTTCCGGTGATCCTAGCTATTCTGAATTAGCACACTAGCTCACATTTGGCCTTTAACAATTCATTTTAATTCTGGCAGCATTCTTCTTTCCTTTTTATATTGCTCTCTTCTCTTTTTCCTGTGCTCTGCCAAAGATGAAATCATTTGTGTATTTCATCTCTCCCTGAAGGGGCTTGTTCCTCTTTAGAATCCGGCCACTTTGTCATCTTGCTACTTGAGCTCTAGGATGTATTTGAGAAAGTTACATTTTTGTATATTATCTGGATTTTTTTTCTCATTGTTAGGGTGGAAGCAGTGTTTTTGAAGCTTATGACAATTTATGTAGAAACCGAAATCTTTATTGGCTTTTTAAAATATAACTTTATGGGAGGCATATTTACATATGATTAATTCATCCATTTCAGATGTACAATCGAAGCTTCTTACAAACTGCACACATTCACCAACCAGCCCTAGAATCCCTGCCTTAGTGAAACATTGTAACTGAAAAGAGTGTCAGAACCCTCAGGCACATATTCCAACATGGGAAATGGTAAATATTAGCTCAGAGGCAGAAAGTTTATTCTGGAGCCTATTTTGTGAGTCAAAAAAGGCAACTGGATTCATCACCCCACCCAGCCTCAGACTCCTATGATCATTTCCTCCTACTACCTGTTTCCCCCACCTCCAGTCTCCTTCCAGCTCAACCTACTTCATGTTTCATAGGGGTGTATTACCATCATCGTAAGTTAGAAAATTGTCATCATCCCAAGATGATTTTTACCTAGTTGCCCAGGCAACCACCGATGGGCTTTCTGTCTCTATAGCTTTGCCTTTTCTGGCTATTTCAATCAAGTGGAGTCACAACGTGTGGTCTCTTGTGTCTGGTTTCTTCCACTGAGCATAACAGTTGTGAGGTCCTTCCATATGCTAACATGTACTAGTAGCTCATTCCTTTTCATTGATGAATATTATTTCATTGTGTTCATATGCCACATTGTGTCTATCCATTCACCAGTTAAAATACATTAGATTTTCTCTAATTTTTGGCTACTAAGAATAATGCTTCTAAGAACATGTACGTGCAAGTCTTTGTGTGGTTCATTAGTATTACCCTGCCCTATGATTAACATCAATGGAAAACTAAAATGACCCAGTCGAGGCAGGATTAATGGTCCAGATCCTTCAAAAGTAAAGGTTTGGGTCATCCCACCAGGTAAAAAAACATGACAAGCTGAGGTGCTTGCTGAAGGCAAAAGGCATATGGAATGGTAGTGGAGGATAAATATCAGTTATAACCATGTGAGCAGTTACATAAACAAGGACTGTAATTGTCATGAGTATTTCCTTCTTATTTTTGTATAAAAATATATTTGTATTGTGTGTATAAAGCAAATTTGTTTGTTTTCTTTCCTCTTATCCCCTTATCATATAACATGAGATGCATTGACTTCGTATCATAGTATTTAAGTACTGTTCACTTTATATTGTATCATTTCGACTATGGTATACAAGTTATGAGATATCAAGTATTCAAGTTACAGAATATGAAGAAGAGTAAACATCACTCAAGGACTTTATCTCCTTTTCTGGAGAAGAGGTTAGTAAGTTTTCAGTTGTATGCAGGATTGTATCATATTTTAGGTGGAATTACGACCTTGTCATTGTCTTCATTTGGAGATTAAGTATGATTTAAGGAGATGCATATGGGTGCTAACTTGACAAGGGGTAGACATGATGATTAATTTTATGTATCAACTTGACAGGGCCATGAGGTATACATATTTGATTAATCATTATTCCGGGTGTTTCTATGAGAGTGTTTTTTGGTAGATTAACATTTAAATTAGTAGACTGAGTAAAGCAAATTGTCCTCCCCAATGTAGGTGAGCCTCATCCAATTTGTGAAAGCCTGAATAGAACAAAAGGCTGACCCCCCTCAGAGTAAGAGAGAATTCTTCCGGCCTGAATGCCTTCACCCTGAGATACGGGTTTTTGTCCTGTTTTCAGACTAGAACCAAAACATTGGCTCTTCCTGGACCTTCAGCCTACCAGCCTTTGAAGTGAACCTACACCATTGGCTCTCCTGGTTCTCATGCCTTCAAATTCAGACTGGTGACTAGCCCCCATCTTAAGGTCATCTCAGGGCCCCTCCCTGAGTCACTTCACTAGCACAAACTCAGATGTGCTCAAAAAGGGCTCATTATAAATAGGCAAAGATACTCCTATCATCAGGAAATTCTAAGGTTTTTTGGAGCTCTGTGTATATAAAACCAATATGTGTTTTATATACCACAGGGAATATTAACAAAACCAAAATCTAGTTCTTAAACAAACGTTAAGTTGACCGGGCACGGTGGCTCACACCTGTAATCCCAGCATTTTGGGAGGCTGAGGCACGTGGATCACGAGGTCAGGAGTTCAAGACCAGACTGGCCAAGATGGTGAAACCTCATCTCTACTAAAATTACACAAATTAGCCATGCACGGTGGCAGGCGCCTGTAATCCTAACTACTCGGGAGGCTGAGGCAGGAGAATCACTTGAACCCAGTGGGAGGAGGCAGCCATGAGCCCAGATCATGTCACTGCACTCCAGCCTGGGTGACAGAGTGACACTCTGTCTCAAAAAAAAAAAAAAAAAAAAAAAGGAAGTCTCCCAAATGCTGATTGAGAGAAAGAGACAAAATACAGAATGAGATTAAATAGCCGTATATAATCCAGAAGCTGAAAGAGAGAATGTTAAGAAATTTATTAAACAGCAAATGTAAAACCTAATAGTACTGATATATTTCCAAAAAATAGAGAATGCCAAAATTGTGTTAAGAAAAAACAGAAAACTTACATAGTTAGTGAGCATTAAGGAAATAAAACACGGTAAACACTTTGTCTCCCTTTAAATAAGCACTAGATTTAAATGGTTTTACAAGTGACAGCTATCAAACTTTTATGGAAGAACTCATTCTATCTTACGTATGTTGTTCTAGAAAGTAAAGGGAATACCCAAAATTCATTTTATAAAACTTTGTACCAAGGCTGATAAACAGTACAATAAAAGAAAATTACAGGCCCATTTAACTTAGGAACATAAACTCAAAATCTTAAGTGAGATATTACTTACCCAAATCTACTAATGTAGAAGGTGAATAACATAATAGTGATAAATACCCACTCAGGTAATAAGAATCAGTGTAATTAGTGGTTTTATTTAATATTACTATTTCAACTTGTGAGGGCTCATGTTTGTTTACAAGGTTCTTTCTGGATTTAGGGCACATTGCAAGCAGGTGTGCTTTAGGAGATGCGACCCAATCATGGGTAACCTTTGCAGGTGTGCCGTCAGTGTCTCTTCTCCTTTGAGGACACTTGTGTTGGTTTACAGCACTGATAATCTCCAACCTCACGCTTCTTATTTGTCAACTTTTTCATGAGTATAATATCATCTGCCTTGCTTCTATCAAGTTCCTTTGCTCTGTTTTTTTGTTTTTTGGATAAACGTTGAGAATCACATATGGTCCTGCTTTGTAACCATAGTCTTAAGTATAAAGTGTATACTAGCTTAAAAAGAAAATTATTTAGTGAAAGAAGACAAAACTTATTATATTGTGTAATTAATAAAGAGTAACTATCTTGGCAGGTTGTGTTCTCAAAATAATTTTCAATTATTGAGGTAATTGGGTTTATTTTAATGGTATTTGGTGGTGTTATAGTAAAAATACTTGTTATTTTGATGCTGAGAATGTGTAACATATTTTCCTATTGAAATGACTAGCAACTATATTTGACTTATGATAACTCACTTTTATAATTCAGGTTTTTTAAAAAATTACATTTCTCTAATAAGGTTAAGTGATCTTAACCTCATGATAAAATGAGATTCACCTCAAAAATGCAAGAATGTTTTCACACAGAAAATTTCTAAATGTAATTCACTGAAATACCACCTAGGGACTTACAGATAAAAATTAACACTTATTGTTTTTTAATTAAATTTTATGTTCTAGGGTACATGTGCACAATGTGCAGGTTTGTTACATATGTATACATGTGCCATGTTGGTGTGCTGCACCCATCAACTCGTCATTTACATTAGGTATATCTCCTAATGCTATCCCTCTCCCTTACCCCGTGCCACGACAGGCCCTGGTGTGTGATGTTATCCACCCTGTGTCCAAGTGTTCTCATTGTTCAATTCCCACCTATGAGTGAGAACATGCAGTGTCTGGTTTTCTGTTCTTGCAATAGTTTGCTGAGAATGATGGTTTCCAGCTGCATCCATGTCCCTACAAAGGACATGAACTCATCCTTTTTTTATGGTTCCATGATATATATGTGCCACATTTTCTTAATCCAGTCTGTCATTGATGGACATTTGGGTTGGTTCCAAGTGTTTGCTATTGTGAATAGTGCCGCACTAAACATACGTGTGCATGTGTCTTTAGCAGTATGATTTATAATTCTTTGGGTATATACCCAGTAATGGAATGGCTGGGTCAAATGGTATTTCTAGTTCTAGATCCTTGAGGAATTGCCACACTGTTTTCCACAATGGTTGAACTAGTTTACAGTCCCACCAACAGTGTAAAAGTGTTCCCATTTCTCCACATCCTCACCAGCACCTGTTGTTTCCTGACTTTTTAATGATAGCCATTCTAACTGGTGTGAGATGGTATCTCGTTGTGGTTTCGATTTGCATTTCTCTGATGGCTAGTGACGATGAGCATTTTTTTATGTGTCCATTGGCTGCATAAATGTCTTCTTTTGAGAAGTGTCTGTTCATATCCTTTGCCCATGTCTTGATGGAGTTGTTTTTTTCTTGTAAATTTGTTTGAGTTCTTTGTAGGTTCTGGATATTAGCCCTTTGTCAGATGAGCAGATTGCAAATATTTTATCCCATTCTGTAGGTTGCCTGTTCACTCTGATGGTAGTTTCTTTTCCTGTGCAGAAGCTCTTTAGTTTAATTAGATCCCACTTGTCAATTTTGGCTTTTGTTGCCATTGCTTTTGTGTTTTAGACATGAAGTCCTTGCCCATGCCTATGTCCTGAATGATATTGCCTAGGTTTTCTTCTAGGGATTTTATGGTTTTTGGTCTAACATTTAAGTCTCTAATCCATCTTGAATTAATTTTTGTATAAGGTGTGAGGAAGGGGTCCAGTTTCAGTTTTCTGTATATGGCTAGCCAGTTTTCCCAGCACCATTTATTAAATAGGGAATCCTTTCCCCATTTCTTGTTTTTGTCAGGTTTGTCAAAGATCAGATGGTTGTAGATGTGTGGTATTATTTCTGAGGGCTTTGTTCTGTTCTATTGGTCTATATCTCTGCTTTGGTACAAGTACTATGCTGTTTTGGTTACTGTAGCCTTGTAGTATAATTTGCACTCAGGTAGCATGATGCCTCCAGCTTTGTTCTTTTGGCTTAGGATTGTCTTGGCAATGCAGGCTCTTTTTTGGTTCCATATGAACTTTAAAGTAGTTTTTTTTCAATTCTGTGAAGAAAGTCATCGGTAGCTTCATGGGGATGGCATTGAATCTATAAATTACCTTGGGCACTATGGCCATTTTCACGATATTGATTCTTCCTATCCATGAACATTGAATGTTCTTCCATTTGTTTGTGTCCTCCTTTATTTCATTGTTAGTTTCATTCAGTGGTTTGTAGTTCTCCTTGAAGAGGTCCTTCATATACCTTGTAAGTTGGATTCCTAGGTATTTTATTCTATTTGAAGCAATTGTGAATGGGAGTTCACTCATGATTTGGCTCACTGTTTTCTGTTCTTGGTGTATAAGAATGCTTGTGATTTTTGCACATTGATTTTGTATCCCGAGACTTTGCTGAAGTTGTTTATCAGCTTAAGGAGATTTTGGGCTGAGATGACGGGGTTTTCTAAATATACAATCATGTCATCTGCAAACAGGGACAACTTGACCTCCTTTTTTCCTAATTGAACACCCTTTATTTCCTTCTCCTGCCTGATTGTCCTGGCCAGAACTTCCAACACTATGTTGAATAGGAGTGGTGAGAGAGGGCATCCCTGTCTTGTGCCAGTTTTCAAAGGGAATGCTTCCAATTTTTGCCCATTCAGTATGATATTGGCTGTGGGTTTGTCATAAATAGCTCTTATTATTTTGAGATACATTCCATAAATACCAAATTTATTCAGAGTTTTTAGCATGAAGGGCTGTTGAATTTTGTCAAAGGCCTTTTCTGCATCTATTGAGATAATCATGTGGTTTTTGTCTTTGGTTCTGTTTATATGCTGGATTACGTTTATTGATTTGCATATATTGAACCAGCCTTGCATCCCAGGGATGAAGCCCACTTGATCATGGTGGATAAGCTTATTGATGTGCTGCTGGATTTGGTTTGCCATTATTCTATTGAGGATTTTTGCATTGATGTTCATCAGGGATATTGGTCTAAAATTCTCTTTTTTTGTTGTGTCTCTGCCAGGCTTTGGTATCATAAAATGAGTTAGGGAGGATTCTCTCTTTTTCTGTTGATTGGAATAGTTTCAGAAGGAATGGTACCAGCTCCTCCTTGTACCTCTGGTAGAATTCGGCTGTGAATTCATCTGAGGCTGGACTTTTTTTGGTTGGTAGGCTATTAATTATTGCCTCAATTTCAGAGCCTGTTATTGTCTATTCAAGGATTCAACTTCTTCCTGGTTTAGTCTTGGGAGAGTGTATGTGTCCAGGAATTTATCCATTTCTTCTAGGTTTTCTAGTTTACTTGCATAGAGGTGTTTACAGTATTCTCTGATGGTAGTTTGTATTTCTATGGGGTTGGTGGTGATATCCCCTTTATCATTTTTTATTGCATCTATTTGATCCTTCTCTCTTTTCTTCTTTATTAGTCTTGCTAGCAGTCTATCAATTTTGTTGATCTTTTCAAAGAAACAGCTCCTGGATTCATTCATTTTTTGAAGGGTTTTTTTGTGCCTCTCTCTCCTTCAGTTCTGCTCTGATCTTAGTTATTTCTTGCCTTCTGCTAGCTTTTGAATGTGTTTGCTCTCGCTTCTCTAGTTCTTTTAATTGTGATGTTAGAGTGTCAATTTTACATCTTTCCTGCTTTCTCTTGTGGGTATGTAGTGATATAAATTTCCCTCTACACACTGCTTTAAATGTGTCCCAGAGATTCTGGTATGTTGTATCTTTGTTCTCATTGGTTTCAAAGAACATCTTTATTTCTGCCTTCATTTCGTTATGTACCCAATAGTCATTCAGGAGCAAGTTGTTCAGTTTCCATGTTGTTGAGTGGCTTTGATTGAGTTTCTTAATCCTGAGTTCTAGTTTGATTACACTGTGGTCCGAGAGACAGTTTGTTATAATTTCTGTTCTTTTACATTTGCTGAGGAGTGCTTCACTTCCAACTATGTGGGCAATTTTGGAATAAGTGCAAGGTGGTGCTGAGAAGAATGTATATTCTGTTGATTTGGGGTGGAGAGTTCTGTAGATGTCTATTAGGTCTGCTTGGTGCAGAGCTGAGTTCAATTCCTGGATATCTTTGTTAACCTTCTGTCTTGTTGATCTGTCTAATGCTGACAGTGGGGTGTTAAAGTCTCCCATTATTATTGTATGGGAGTCTAAGTCTCTTTGTAAGTCTCTAAGGACTTGCTTTATGAATCTGGGTGCTCCTATATTGGGTGCATATATATTTAGGATAGTTAGCTCTTCTTGTTGAATTGATCCCTTTACCACCATGTAATAGCCTTGTCTCTTTTGATCTTTGTTGGTTTAAAGTCTGTTTTATCAGAGACTAGGATTGCAACCCATGCCTTTTTTTGTTTCCCATTTGCCTGGTAGATCTTCCTCCATACCTTTATTTTGAGCCTATGTGTGTCTCTGCATGTGAGATGGGTCTCTTGAATACAGCAAACTGATGGGTCTTGACTCTTTATCCAATTTGCCAGTCTGTGCATTTTAATGGGAGTATTTAGCCCATTTACATTTAAGGTTAATATTGTTATGTTTGAACTTGATCCTGTCATTATGATGTTAGCTGGTTATTTTGCTTGTTAGTTGATGCAGTTTCTTCCTAGCATCTATGGTCTTTACATTTTGCCATGTTTTTGCAGTGACTGGTACTGGTTGTTCTTTCCATGTTTAGTGCTTCCTTCAGGAGCTCTTGTAGGGCAGGCCTGGTGGTGACAAAATCTCTCAGCATTTGCTTGTCTGTAAAGGATTTTATTTCTCCTTCACTTACGAAACTTAGTTTGGCTAGATATGAAAATCTGGGTTGAAAATTCTTTTCTTTAAGAATGTTGAATATTGGCCCCCACTCTCTTCTGGCTTGTAGAGTTTCTGCCGAGAGATCTGCTGTTAATCTGATGGGCTTCCCTTTGTGGATAACCCGACCTTTCTCCCTGGCTGCCCTTAACATTTTTTCCTTCATTTAAACTTGGGAGAATCTGACAATTATGTGTCTTGGATTTGATCTTCTGGAGGAGTATTTTTGTGGCATTCTCTGTATTTCCTGAATTTGAATGTTGGCCTGTCTTGCTAGGTTGGGGAAGTTCTCCTGGATAATATCCTGCAGAGTGCTTTCCAACTTGGTTCCATTCTCCCTGTCACTTTCAGGTACACCAATCAGATGTAGGTTTGGTCTTTTCACATAGTCCCATATTTCTTGGAGGCTTTGTTCATTTCTTTTTACTATTTTTTCTCTAAACTTCTCTTCTCCTTTCATTTCATTCATTTGATCTTCAATCACTGATACCCTTTCTTCCAGTTGATCCAGTTACTTTCTTCCAGTTACTGAAGCTTGTGCATTTGTCACATAGTTCTCATGCCATAGTTTTCAGCTCTATCAGGTCATTTAAGGACTTCTCTACATTGGTTATTCTAGTTAGCCATTTGTCAAATCTTTTTACAAGGTTTTTAGCTTCTTTGCGATGGGTTCAAACTTCCTCCTTTAGCTCAGAGAAGTTTTATCATCTGAAGCCTTCTTCTCTCAACTCATCAAAGTCATTCTCCATCCAGCTTTGTTCCGTTGCTGGCAAGGAGCTGCATTCCTTTGGAGGGGGAGAGGCACCCTGATTTTTAGAATTTCCAGCTTTTCTGCTCTGTTTTTTCCCCATCTTTGTGGTTTTATCTACCTTTGGTCTTTGATGATAGTGACGTGTGGATGTCATTTCTGTTTAATTTAACACTTATTTTAACGTATGCAGAAAAGAACTTGATTAAGTTATTTATGTTTATTTGTAATATAAATATATGTAATATTTATGAAAAAAATTCTTGAAAAACTAGAAGTAGAATGGAGCCCTCATATTTTTAAAAGGCTATCTGCTGAAATTCCATAGCAATGATTGCACTTAACAGAAAAACTTTAGACATAGTAATTTTAAGATATAGAAATGACAAAGATACTACTATTACCTCAGGCCAGCACATAAAAATAAGAAAACATATTAAGCAATAAAAGAAGTTGAAGGGAAGTCACAAGTTGTCATTTGCAGATCATATCATATCTGCATTTAGCCTAGCAAAATCAAAAGATTTTTCTCTGAAGTATTAACCAATAGATATAAATGCTGAGTCAAAGGCTATATACATATTTTATTTTACTAGATGTTGCCAAAATGTTCTCCCAAAATGACTCTCATACCAGAAGGGTAGAAGAGCCCCATTATGCCAAATACTTACCAACAAATTATAATTTTTAGAATCTCAAATTTGGCTTATCTAATGAACATGACATCTGTCACTGTGATTTGAATTTTCACTTATTTTATAACTAGTAACATTGAACATTTTCACATATATATACTCATCATTCAAATATCACTGTATATGAATTGTTTATTCATGTCTTTTCCTCATTTTTCTATCAGGTTTTCTTTTCCTTTACTTTGGAGGAGTTCTTTGCTAATTTTGGACACAAATACATTGTTCATTTTATTAATTGGACATAGCTTATGCCTTGCATTTTTACTTGTTTTAGGGTATCTATTATTGTACCGAAATTCAAAAATTTCATATTGTTAAATTTATCAACATTTTCTTCTATCATTTATATTTTTGATTTTGGTTTTTGTTTGTCTTTCAGAAATCCTTTTATTCTCTAGAAAATATATTCTTTTACATTTTCTCCTGAAATTTTGAAGTTCGCCTTTTTTTTTTTTTTTTCTGAGACGGAGTCTCACTCTGTCGCCCGGGCTGGAGTGCAGTGGCCGGATCTCAGCTCACTGCAAGCTCTGCCTCCCGGGTTCCTGCCATTCTCCTGCCTCAGCCTCCCGAGTAGCTGGGACTACAGGCGCCCGCCACCTCGCCCGGCTAGTTTTTTTGTATTTTTTAGTAGAGACGGGGTTTCACTGTGTTAGCCAGGGTGGTCTCGATCTCCTGACCTCGTGATCCGCCCGTCTCGGCCTCCCAAAGTGCTGGGATTACAGGCTTGAGCCACCGCGCCCGGCCGAAGTTCGCCTTTCACAGAGGCATGCATGATGTGGTATAGGGAATCTTTTGGGGATTGGGTTTTTTTTATTTTTATTTATTTATTTTTGAGATGGAGTCTCACTCTGTCACCCAGGCTGGAGTGCAGTGGCATGATGTCAGCTCACTGCAGCTTCTGCCTCGCGGGTTCAAGCAATTCTCCTGCCTCAGCATCCTTGGAGCTGGGATTATAAGTGCACGCCATCATGCCCAGCTAATTTTTGTATTTTTAGTAAAGATGGGGTTTCACCATGTTGGCCAGGTCGGTTTTGAACTCCTGACCTCAAGGAATCCGCTGGCCTCATCCTCCCAAAGTGCTGGGATTACAGGCATAAAACACTATGCCCGGCATTTTTTTTTTTTTAATAGTGTGAATAATCATTTATTAAGTGTTTATCCTTTTTCATCAACATGTCATGACAATTTCTGTTATTTATCAAGCTTTTTTAATAGATTGAGTTCTGCACTTTGAATTCTATCTTAGTAGTCAATTTGTTTATAGCTGTGCAAATGCTACATTATCTTAATTACAGATTTTTAAAAATTGGTATCTGGCAGGGTGGGCTCCATTATTTTCATCCTCTGCAGATTTACATATGTATTTTTGGCCCTTTGCTCTTCCATATAACATTTAGAATCAGCTTATAGAGATATGATAAAATTTGGAGGAGAATTATCATTTTTGTGATATTAGAAATTCCAATTCATAAACATGACATAATATTCCATTTATTCATGCCTTCTTTCATGTCCTTCAATATTGTAATGTCCATAAAAATATTGTATATCTTATTTTAATTTCAGATGTTTTACATGCAGTAGCAAATAGGATATTTTTCTATTACAGTTTTAATAAGTTGTTATTACTGCTTAGAGAAGGAATTGATAAAATTCAACACCCTTTTATGCTAAAAAACTCTCAATAAACTAGGTATTGATGGAACATATCTCAAAATAATAAGAGCAATTTATGACAAACCCACATCCAATATCATACTGAATGTGCAAAAGTTGGAAGCATTCCCTTTGAAAACCGGCACAAGACAAGAATGCCCTCTCTTACCACTCCTATTCAACATAGTATTGGAAGTTCTAGCAAGGGCAATCAGGCAAGAGAAGGAAATAAAGTGCATTCGAATAGGAAGAGAGGAAGTCAAATTGTCTCTGTTTGCAGATGCCATGATTGTATATTTAGAAAACCCCATCATTTTAGTCCCAAATCTCCTTAAGCTGATAAGCAACTTCAGCAAAGTCTCAGGATACAAAATCAATGTGCAAAAACCACAAACATTCCTATACACCAATAATAGAGAGCCAAAACATGAGTGAATTCCCATGCACCATTGCTACAAAGAGAATAAAATGCCTAGCAGTATAACTTACAAGGGATGTAGAGGACCTCTTCAAGGAGAATTACAAATCACTGCTTAAGGAAATAAGAGAGGACACAAACAAATGGAAAAACACTCCATGCTCATGAATAGGAAGAATCAATATCACAAAAATGGCCATACTGCCCCTATAGATTCACTGCTATCCTCATCAAGCTACCATTGACTTTCTTCACATAATTATTTAAAAACTACTTTAAATTTCATACGGAACCAAAAAAGAGCCCATATAGCCATGACAATCCTAAGCAAAAAGATCAAAGCTGGAGGCATCACGCTACCTGACTTTAAACTATACTACAAGGCTACAATAATAAAAACAGCATGGTACTGGTATCCAAAACAGAGATACAGACCAATGGAACAGAACACAGGCCTCAGAAGTAATGCCACACATCTATAACCATCTGATCTTTGACAAATCTGACAAAAACAAGCAATGGGGAAAGGATTCCCTATTTAATCAATGGTGTTGGGAAAACTGGCTAGCTATATACAGAAAACTGAAACTGGACCCCTTCCTTACACCTTATACAAAAATTAACTCAAGTTGGATTAAAGACTTAAACGTAAGACCCAAAGCCATAAAAACCCTAAAAGAAAACCTAGGCAATACCATTCAGGACATAGGCATGGGCAAAGACTTCATGACTAAAACACCAAAAGCAATGGCAACAAAAGCCAAAAGTGACAAGTGGGATCTACTTAAACTAAAGAGCTTCTGCACAGCAAAAGAAACTATCATCAGAGTGAACAGGCAACCTAAAGAATGGGAGAAAATTTTTGCAGTCTATCCATCTGACAAAGGGCTAATATCCAGAATCTACAAAGAACTTAAACAAATTTACAAGAAAAAAACAACCCCATCAAAAGGGGGGCAAAGGATATGAATGGATACTTCTCAAAAGAAGACATTTATGCAGCCAACAAACATATGAAAAAATGCTCATCAACACCTGTCATTAGAGAAACGCAAATCAAAACCACAATGAGATACCATCTCTTGCCAGTTAGAATGGTGATCATTAAAAAGTCAGGAAACAACCGATGCTGGAGAGGATGTATAGAAGTAGGAATGATTTTACACTGTTGGTGGGAGTATAAATTAGTTCAACCATTGTGGAAGACAGTGTGAGATTCTTCAAGGATCTAGAACTAGAAATGCCATTTGACCCTGCAATCCCATTACTGGGTATATACCTAAAGGAATATAAATCATTCTAATATAAAGAGACATGCACACATATGTATATTGCAGTACTATTCACAACAGCAAAGTCTTGGAACCAACCCAATGTTCATCAGTGATAGACTGGATAAAGAACATGTGGCACATGTACATCATGGAATACTATGCAGCCATAAAAAGGATGAGTTCATGTCCTTTGCAGGGACATAGATAAAGCTGGAAACCATCATTCTCAGCAAACTAACACAAACCAGATACCACATATTCTCACTCATAAGTGGGAGTTGAACAATGAGAACACATGGACACAGGGAGGGGAACATCACACACTGGGGCCTGTCAGGGCCTGCAGGGATAGGGGAGGGATAGCATTAGGAGAAATACCTACTGTAGATGACGGGATGATGAGCATAGCAAACTACCATGGCACGTGTATATCTATGTAACAAACCTGCACGTTCTGCCCATGTGGAGAACTACAAACCACTGCTCATGGTCAGGTATTTTATAAACAGTATCCCTCAACTGGGAGTTATCTGGTGTTTTTCTTACTGTTAGACTGGGCTTTTTGGACCAAGGGAGAAGGACCACAGAAGTAAAGTGCCATTTTCATCACATCATATCAAGGGTACATATTACTATAATTTTCACTGCTAGTGTTGACCTTGATCATCTAGCTGAGATAGTGTTTGCCAGGCTTTTCCACTTTGGAAGTTACTCTTTCTCCTTTTCCATGCTGTATTCTTTGAAAAGAAATAACTATGCAGAGAATAATTACTTTTTTATTGGGGTTTTAAAAATTTCTCTTCTCATCAATTGTGTTGTTATATACCACAAAAATTTGTCCTGTGTGTCAAACTTTGCAAATGTGTTGGCATAAAGTTATTCTAGTGTTCTTTCATGAGAACATCAATTCAGATGTGTATCCTGTTTTATTCCCCAAATAATCTTTAAAATATCTTCCTGGCATCAGATGTGATATATCCTTTTTCACTCCCCAAATTAATTGTTTCTGTGTTTTCTTTTCCCCTTGATCAAATTTACTGGAAAGTGGCCCACTTTCAGTTTTGCTCTAAGAGTTAGCTTTTTATTCTGTTGATCATCTCTATTGTTTCTTTGTTTTACTTCCTATTAGTATCTTTTTTATTTGTGATTTCCTGACTTCTACTTTTTCCAGGTTTACTTTGCTATTCTCTTCCTTTTCTTGACTTGGACATCTAGCACATTTAGTCTTAATTTTTATTGCTATTTAATAGCTTCATGTACAGTTATATATTTCCCTCTCAATATAATTTGGTGGCATTCCCTAATGTTTGATATAAAGTACTTTCATTGTCATTCATTGTCAAATATTTTGCAATTTCATTGCAATTTACATTTAAATAATGAATTTGAAAGTTGCTGAGATTTCCTTTGTGACTCAGTATGTGGTCTATTTTTGGTTTTCACATGTACTTGAAAATAACGTATTGCTTCTCTACTTTTCATTGGATTTTTTACCTTACCTTTGTGGAATTTTTTAAATATAGATAGTGATATTATTATTTCTTTCCCCCATATTTTTAAACTTGTCTTTCATATTTTTTCAACTCTATATTCCTTCTTGATTATTTCTGGGAGAGTTCTTCAACCTAATCTTCCAGCTCACTTACGTGATTTTTGTATACATTCTACTCATGCACCAGACTACTATTTATTTCAGTTATTATACTTTTCAGACCAAGAATCTTCAACTGGTTCTTCTTTCTGATGTCTTGTTTCTGTTTTGCATTTTAAATATTTCTACCTTATCATTCTCCAGTGATGTTGATTACACTTAATTCTAATTCTTGCTCTCTGTGTTCTACTGCCTTTTTCCTTTCTTATATAAGTGCCCATGCTCTTCAAATGTCTCAGTAATTGTTCTGTGAGGTCACATTGCCCTAGGATTATCTGCTACTTTTGATGGTAATGTGTCCCATAGAAAATAAGCCAAATTTCGGCCGGGCGCGGTGGCTCAAGCCTGTAATCCCAGCACTTTGGGAGGCCGAGAAGGGCGGATCACGAGGTCAGGAGATCGAGACCATCCTGGCTAACATGGCGAAATCCCGTCTCTACTAAAAATACAAAAAAAACTAGCCGGGCGACATGGCGGGCGCCTGTAGTCCCAGCTACTCGGGAGGCTGAGGCAGGAGAATGGCGTGAACCCAGGAGTCGGAGCTTGCAGTGAGCTGAGATCCGGCCACTGCACTCCAGCCTGGGCGGCAGAGCGAGACTCCGTCTCAAAAAAAAAAAAAAAAAAAAAAAAAAAAGAAAATAAGCCAAATTTCAAGCCTTGGCTTCTGCCTTTACTGGTGATTTTAGGAAGCTAGAAGGGTTCCTTAATGCTAAGAACCTCTCTTTTAATTTGCCCTCAACCATTTCCCATTCCCTCATTCACACATATAATGTGACACTGATCTCGGGTGACTTTTCTCTGCTTTCACCCAAGTACAACTTCTCCCAGAAGCCATCACTGTATTGGGATCTAATCATCTAGAACAGAAGTTCTCAACCAAAGGTGGCATTTAGAAATGTGTGAGGAAAATTTGGGGATTGCTATAATGATCCTGGGTTACCACAGGCATTTAGTGCAAGAAAAGAGGGTTACTAAATATCCCATAGTGCATGTAAAACTCCCACACAATGATGTCCCAAACAAAATTACAATAGTGCCCTCATGTGTAGTAATGGGAAGGAGTTAAAGTTTTTGATTGACTAATTTGTACATGTAGGTTTCTACTATCTCTACTCAGGGTTTTGTAGTGGTCCCCGATGTTACTACACTGCCTCCAGTTGGGCTGAATGATGATGCTATTTTTCTCTCTGACTAGAGTAGGAAGGTGGCAATCAATGTGCTAACCAGGGCATTGTAAGGGACTTAAAAGAACTCAGAATGCTCACTGAGTCCTTTCCCTGTCATGGCTTCCAGCTCTTTTCTCCCCCTGGGTTGGTTTCTGCTTCTTAAACTCTCACTCCATCATATATATCAGAATCCTATCATCTGGGACTTTCCAGGGATTTCTTACAGTTTTTATTCTTATCTGAAATCTATCATCTCCTCCTCATTCTGTGGCATCTCCAAGATTGGATCAAAGTTGGGCACTAGTATCCACTGTTAGTACTCCATCTTGCTACCTTACTGGGAACGCTGATTCTTAACAGCATACAAAAAATAAAATAAAATAAATGGATAGCTAATTTTTTTTAAAAAGAGCAACAAAAGGGATTTACCCTTAGAAGGTGAGATATATATAAAGCCATGTTTAAAAATAAATACACAATCCAAATATTTACTGCCTTCAAGAAACCCTTGTAACTCATAAAAAGTCTTATAGATCAGGCCGGGGTGTGATGACTCATGCCTGTAATTCCAGCACTTTGGGAGGCCAAGGCGGGTGGATCATGAGGTCAGGAATTCAAGACCAACCTGGCCAATATGGTGAAACCCTGTCCCTACTAAAAAACACAAAAAAATTAGCTGGGCGTGGGGGCAGGCGCCTATAATCCCAGCTACTTGGGAGGCTGGGGCAAGAGAATCGCTTGAAAACCAGAAGGCAGAGGTTGCAGTGAGCCGAGATCATGCCAGTGCACTCCAGCCTGGGCAACAACAGTGAAACTCTGTCTCAAAAAAAAAAAAAAAAAAAAAATCTTACAGACTCAAGGTAAAGAAGTGAAAAAAAAAATATTGTATACAAATGGTAACCAAACAGACTTTAAATCAACAACAGTAAAAAAAAAAAAAAAAAAAAAAAAAAGCCAGAGAAGGTCCTTACAAAATGATAAGGGGATCAATTCAACAAGAAGATACAACAATCCTAAATGTATATGCACCTAGCCCCAGAGCTCCCAGATTCATAAAACAAATATCACTAGATCTAAGAAAATAGATAGCAATATAATAACAGCACAGAACTTCAATATTCCAGTGATATCACTAGACAGATCATCAAGGCAGAAAGTCAGCAAAGAAACACTGAACTTAAACTGGACTTTAGAACAAATGAACCTAACAAACATTTATTGAACATTCTACCCCCAAAACTTCAGAATATACATTCTTCTCATTGGCACATGGAACATTTTCCAAGATAGGCCATATGATAGGGCACAAAACAAGTCTCAATAAATTTTAAAAAATAGAAATCACCTCAGGTATCTTCTCAGACCACAGCAGAATAAAACTAGAAATCCATTCTAAGAGGAACTCTCAAAACTTGTTAAGTACATGGAAATTAAATAATCTGTTCCTGAATGATCTTTGAGTCAATGATAAAATCAAGATAGACATCTAAATTTTTTTTTAAAAGAATGAAAACAGTGCCACAAGTTATCAGATGTCTGCGCCAGGAGGAAAGTTTATAGTGCTAAATATCTACATCAAAAAGACAGAAACATCAAAAATTGACAACCTAACGTCACATCTCAAGGAACTAGAAAAATAAGAACAAACCAAACTCAAATCTAGCAGAAGAAAAGAAATAGCAAAGACCAGAGCAAAACTAAATGAAACTGAAACAAAGAAAACACAAAGGATCAATGAAACAAAAAGTTGGATTTTTGAAAAGATAAACAAAATTGATAGATGACTAGCTAGATTAACCATGAGAAGAAGAGAGAAGATTCAAATATGTTCAATCAGAAATGAAAATGGAGATATCACAACTGATGCCACAGAAATAAAAATGATCATCCAAGATTACTATGAATACCTGTATGCATAAAAACTGGAAAATTTAGATAAAATGGATAAGGACTTAGAAACAAATAACCCCCCAAGCTTGAATAAGGAAAAAATAGAAATCCTGGACAGACCAATAAGAAGTACTGAGATTTAATCAGTAATTTAAAAAACTCCCAAAAACAAAAGACAAGATCAAATGAATTCACAGCTGAATTCATCAGACATTGAAAGAAAAACTGACACCAACCTTTCTGAAAGTATTTCAAAAGATTGAGAAGGAGGGAATCTATCGTAACTCATTCTGTGAAGTCAGTATCATCCTGATCCCAAAGCCAGAAAAGGACACATGCACAAAGAAAATTCCAGATCAATATCCCTGATGAAGATAGATGCAAAAATTCTTAACAAAATACTAGTAAACCAAATCCAATAGCACATCACAAAATAATTTGCCACGATCAAGTGGATTTCATCTCAAGGATGCAAGGATTCAACATATGCAAGTCAATAAATGTGAGTCAACACGTAAACAGAATTAAAAACGAAAACCATATGATCACTTCAATAGATGCAGAAAAAAAGCATATGATAAAATCCAACATTGCTTCATGATAAAAACCTTCAACAAACTAGGCATAAAAGGAACATATCTGAAATTAATAAAAGCTATCCATGACAAACCCACAGCCAATATCATACTGAATGGAGAAAAGTTGAAAGCATTCTCCCTTAGAACTGGATCAAGAAAATAATGCTCACTTTTACTACTTCTATTCAACACAGTACTTGAAGTCCTAGCTAAAGCAATAAGGTAAGAGAAAGAAAAGAAGAGCATCTAAATTGGAAAAGAGAAAGTAAAACTATCTCTGTTGGCTGATGATGTGATCTTACAACTAGAAAACCCTAAAGACTCCTCTAAAAGACTCCCAGATTTGATAAATTCAGCAAAGTCTCAGGTTACAAAATCAATGTATGCAAATTAGTAGCATAGCTATACACTAATAACAATCAAGCTGAGAGTGAAATCAAAAACTCAATTCCATTTATAATAGCTGCAAAAAATAAAATAAGATACCTAGGAATGTACTTAACCAAGAAGGTGAAAGATCTCTACGAGAAGAACTATAAAACACTGACGAAAGAAATTGTAGATGACACAAACAAATGGAAAAACATTCCATGCTCATGGATTGGAATAATCAATATTGTAAAAATGATTATACTACCCAAAGCAATCTACAAATTCAATACAATTCTTGTCAAAACATCAACATCATTTTTCACAGAATTAGCAAAAACAATCCTAAAATAGATATGTAACCAAAAAAGAGCCCAAATAATCAAAGCAATCCTAAGCAAAAAGAACAAATCCGAAGGCATCACATTACCCAACTTCAATTAAAAGCTATAGAAACAAAAACATCATGGTACTGGTGTAAAAGACACATAGAACAATTGAACAGAATAGGGAACCCAGAAAAAAAGTTAAATACCCAGAACCAATTTATCTTCAACAAAGCAGACAAAACCATACACTTCAGTAAAGGACACTCTATTCAATAAACAGTGCTGGGAAAATTGAATAGCCACATGTAGAAGAATAAAACAGGATCCCCATCTCTCACATTATATAAAAATTAACTCAAGATGGATTAAAGATTTAAACCTAAGATGTGAAACATAAAAATTCTAGAAGAAAGTCCTGGAATAACTCTTCTGGATATTGGCCTCTGCAAAGAATTTATGACTAAGACCCCAAAAGCAAGTGTAACAACAACAAAAAAGTAAATGGGACCTAATTAAACCAAAAAGCTTCTGCACAGCAAAAGAAATAACAGAGAAAATAGAAAACCTACAGAATGAGAGAAAATATTTGTAACCTACACATTTGACAAAGGACTAACATCCAGAATCTACATGAACCTCAAACAAATTAGGAAGAAAAAATAAATAGTTCCATTATAAAGTGGGAAAATTACATGGACAGACATTTTTCAAAAGAAGACATATCAATACCAACAAACGTATAAAAACTACTCAATATCATTAATCTTCAGGGAAATGGAAATTAAAAGCATAATGAGAAACCACCTTATCCCAGTCAGAATGGCCATTATTAAAAAGTGAAAAACCAACAGATGTTGGTGAGGATGTGGTGAAAAGCGAACACTTACACACTGTAGGTGGGAATGTAAATTAGTACAACCTCTGTGGAAAATAGTATGGAGGTTTCTCAAAGAACTAAAAGTAGATCTACCATTCAGTCCAGCAATCCCACTACTTGGTGTCTACCCAAAGGAAAAGAAGTCATATCAAAAGACATCTGCACTTGAATTTATATTGCAGTGCAATTCACAACTGACCAATAGATGAGTGGATAAAGAAAAAGTAGTATATATATGCCAAATTTATATATATATATAAATATATACAATATATAATATAAATATATATAAATTTAAAAAGAACAAAATAACGTCTTTTGCAGCAACATGGATGGAACTGGAGGGTATTATCCTAAGTGACATAACTCAGGAATGAAAAACAAAATACCACATATTCTCACTTACAAGTGGGATTTAAGCTATGAGTACCCAAAAACGTAAAGAGTAGTATAATGGACTTTGAAGACTCAGAAAGAGGGAGAGTGGGAAGGGAAATGGGATGCAAAATTACTTATTGGGTAAAATATGTGCTATTTGGGTGACAGGTACACTAAAACTCCAGACTTCACCATTATACAATTCATCCACGTAACCAAAAACCACTTGTAGCCCTAAAGTTATTTAAATATAAATAAATAGCAAAACAAAAAACAGCAGTGTGACATTGATAGATTAAAACTAGATTAAAGCATATATAGATGGCAACTTGAAAAGTTCAAGTGGCAGCATCAATCTGTTCAAAATGATGGACTATTTGGCAAATTATTTGGTAAATGATATGAGGAAACAATCATTTCATGGAGAACTATATTATTTTTTCCCATTTGAGAAGGTTTTAAATTTTTTTACTTTTAATACATTTTTGAATTACAGAAAAGTTTCAAAGTAATATACAGGATGCTCATATATCCTTCAGCCAGCATCAGTAAATAACATCTTGCATAATTATCATCAAATGCTCAGAATTAAGAAATTAACATTGGTACACTAGTAACTATCAATGAAATTACAGACTTTTTTTGGATTTTACTAGTTTTTCCATTAATATCCTTTTTCTATTTCAGGACCCAATCCAGGATCTCAAATTGCATTTAGTTATCATGTCTCCTTAGTTGGGGACAGTTGCTTAGTCTTACGTGGTTTTTCATGATTGTGACACTTTAGAAAAATTAGTTATTTTGTAGAATGTCACTCAATTTTTTTCTATCCAAAATTTTCTCATAATTAGATTGAAGTTATACATTGTTGTCAAGAATACCATAGACGTGATATGCCCTTCTCAGTACAGCATTTGTGTCTTATTATTAGAAAAGATTAACTATTTGGCAGATTATTTGGTAAATGAAGGAATTAGGAAACTGAGTCATTTCATGTATAACTTTTTTTTCCAACTTGAGAAGATTTTTAATTGTTTTGACTTTTAAATGAGTTTTTGAATTACAGAAAAGTCTGGCAGATTATTGCCAACCAATATATGTCTTATTACTGGTTATGTTAATCTTCATCACTTGGGTAAGCAGATGTTCATTGATTTTCTCCACTCCAATGTCACTATTTTTAACTTTGAAATTACAAATATATTGGTGGAAATAAACTCTTGTTTTTCTTCAAACTTTTCTTCACTAATTTTAGTATTCGTTAGCAGATAATGAGTACGGCAATTATTACTGAAGAGTTCTAATCATTTTGTATTTCCTTCACTTTTGCCATATTTGTTAGTTGGAATTCTTCTGTGAGGAACAGCTCTTTCTTCTACCCCATTTATTTATTCTATTATTTACTTTTATAGAAATGAACTCATAGATTTTTTTTAATTCTATGGGTTATATTCTGATATGGCCTGGATCTGTGTCCTTGCCCAAATCTCATGTGGAATTGTAATCCCCAGTGTTGGAGCTGAAGCCTGGTAGCAGGTAATTGGATCATGGGGGCAGAGTTCTTATAAATGGTTTAGCACCAACCCCAACTGGTACTGTATAGTGAGTGAGTTCTCACAAGAGCTTGTTGTTTAGAAGTGTATAGCCCCTTCCGCAAACTCATGCTCCTACTCTGGCCATGTGAGACACCTGCTCCCACTTTGCCTTCTGCCATGAGTAAAAGCTTCCTGAGGCCTTCCCAGAAGCAGAAGCTACCATGCTCCCTGTACAGCCTGTGGAACCATAAGCCAATTAAATCTCTTTTCTTTATAAATTACCCAGTCTCAAATATTTTTATAGCAGTGTGAGAACAGACTAATACAGAAAATTGGTACTGAGGAGTGGAGCACTGCCAAAAATATACTTGAAAATGTGGAAGCAACTTTAACTGGGTAACAGGCAGAAAGTGGAGGGCCCAGAAGAAGATAAGAATATGAGAGAAACTTTGGAACTTCCTAGAGACTTGTTAAATTGTTGCCACCAAAATACTGGTAGTGATATGGGCAACAAAGTCCAGGCTGAGGAGGTTTCAGATGGAGATGAGGAACTTATTGGGAATTGGAGTAAAGGTCACTTTTGTTATGCTTTAGCAGAGAACTTGGAGACATTGTGCCCCCATCCTAGGGATCTGTGAAACTTTGAACTTGAGAGTGATGATTTAGGGTATCTGGGAGAAGAAATTTCTAAGCAGCAAAGTGTTCAAGAAGCAGCCTGGCTGCTTTAACAACCTATGCTCATATGTATGAGCAAAAAATGATGTAAAACTGGAACTTACATTAAAAAGGAAGCAAAGTAAAAAAGTTTGGAAAATTCGCAGCCTGGCCATGTGGTAGAAAGAAATGGCCATTTTCAGGGGAGGAATTCAGGAAGGCTGCAGAAATTTGCATAAGTAAAAAGGAGCCAAATGCTAATAGTGGAGACAATGGGGAGAAGGCCTCAAAGGCATTTCAGAGACCTTTGTGGAAGCCTCTCCTATCACAGACCTGTAGGCCTAGAAGGGAAGAATGGTTTTGTGAGCCAGGCCCAGGGCCCTGTCACCCTGCACAGCCTCAAGACACTGGTCCCTGCATCCCAGCTGCTCCAGCTCCAGCCCTGGCTCAAAGAGGCCCAGGTACAGCTCAAGCCATTGCTTTAGAGATTGCAAGCCATAAGCCTTGGTGGCTTCTACAGGGTGTTAAGCCTGCAGGTGCACAGAGTGCAAGAGTTGAGGCTTGAGAGACTCTACTTAGATTTAGGAGGATGTATGGAAAAGCCTGGATGTCCAGGCAGAAGTCTGCTGCAGGAGGGGAACCCTCATAGATAACCTCTACTACAGCAGTGTGGAGGGGAAATGTGAAGCTGGAGCCCCCACACAGAGTCCCCACTGGGGCACTGCCTAGTGGAGCTGTGAGAAAAGGTCCACCATCCTCCAGACCCCAGAATGGTAGATACACTGGCAGCTTGCACTCATCACCTGGAAAAACCAAAGGCACTCAACATCAGCCCTTGAGAGCAGCTGCAGGGACTGAACCCTGCAAAGCCACAGAGGCAGAGCTGCCCAGGTCCTTGGGAACCCACCCCTTGCATCAGTGTGCCCTGGATGTGAGACATGGGTTCAAAGGAGATTATTTTGAAGCTTTGAAGTTTAATGACTGCTCTTCTGGGTTTTGAACTTGCATGAAGCCTGTAGCCCCTTTCTTTCTGCCAATTTTTCCCTTTTAGAATGTAAGTATTTACCTAACACCCATAGTCCCATTGTATCTTGGAAGTAACTAACTTGATTTTGATTTTACAGGCTCATAGGTGGAAGGGACTTACCTTGTCTCAAATGAGACTTTGGACTTTTGAATTAATGCTGAAATTCACTAAGACTTTGAGGTACTGTTGGGAAGGCATGATTGTATTTTGAAATGTGAGAACAATGATTATATTTTGAAATTTGAGAGTAGACTAATATATATTCCAAAACAATTGTTATTTATTTTGTGGCTCAAATTCTTGCAACTTTGGTCATCAGGAGCTCTTTCAGGTTAGCTTCTGGACCATTTTGTCATGTCCCTCCATTTTTTAAAAGACATTTCCTAGCACCACAAGATGCTCTAGGCTCATCTCATATCCCCTGACAAAGTGATGGAATCAACCAGCCACTTCTCCAAGGAATTCTGGCTCCCTTTACTGGAGAATTAAGAAACCAAGGTCTAGGCACTAGGTGTCATTGCTTCTAGGGCTTCTCTATGGACAGAGCTTGAAAATATATGTCTGTGTGCATGAACCCATGTATACATACAAATGCATATTTATCCATCAAAAATCTCTGAATGCATACAGATAATTCTAATCCCAACTGAATATCACAAGGTTAATTTTAATATACCCATTACATTTTCTTGTTTATAGTTTCTTTCTCCTAAAATAGTTTCTATCTGATTCTTTATAGAAAAAGTTTGTCCACCCCTGGTTTATATCATTCTGACTTCAGATCACTGTTCATATATTTGAATTTAAGAATATATTGACAGAAGTTTTCTATGTTCCACTTCTTTTTTTCCTTCTTTTCCTTCTATTGGGCTAATCAAACATATTTTATTGTTTCATTTAATCCTCATTATTGATTTATTATATATACCACTTTTTTAAAGAAATATTTAGTGGTTATACTAGGGTTACAGTATTTTTCTTAATCAGAGTCTATCTTCAAGTAATGATATCCCAATTCACACATGGTATAAAGACTTCAAGATAGTTTTTCCAACTTCCTATTTTTCATTCTTTGTGCTTATGTTGTCATACATATACACTATAAACACACAGTGATAGAGATCAAAATGACAGGAATCTTGGATTCAGTCCTGTTTCAAAGTTCATCAGATGACCTGCACAAATCATTCAAACTTTCTTCTGTGCTCTTGGTTCTTTAAGTCAAGCATATCTATTATGCCTACCTCATAAAAAGATCACAGGTTAACATTAGATTTCAAAATCTATGTGACCAAACCAAATTAAGGTCTATAAATCTATATGTCTCAGAGTAGACTGTGAACTTGGGTGGGTGCTGGCATCAGTCCTCTATGGAGCAGCCAAATCAAACCCACTGCAAATACTTTTTTCTTATTACAGGCTCCTCAGTGAAAAATTTGACAATCATAGACCCAGTTTTATAA
Source organism: Piliocolobus tephrosceles (assembly GCF_002776525.5). Lineage (NCBI taxonomy): Eukaryota > Metazoa > Chordata > Mammalia > Primates > Cercopithecidae > Piliocolobus > Piliocolobus tephrosceles. The sequence goes on along the minus strand of NC_045446.1, from coordinate 104,345,659 downwards.
GGTTAAAACAGCTTTTCCAAAGGTCATAATGTAAAGACATAAAGAAGTATTGTTAAGGCGAAGTTCGTAGAACAGGATCAAAGATGTTGGAAGAATTTCAAGATCTGAAACAAGAAGACCAGTTGTGAAATTGGTCTTGAGTCCATCTTTTTAAAAACATAAGACTGGAAAGATTGATGGGCATGCTTAAATAAGTTTACCCTCCTGTGTAGGGCAGCAGTAATAAACCCATGGAGGGAGCCACAGGGCCAGCAGCTACTGCTTCCTGTGGGCACTGGTGCAGCTGTCTGGGTGCCTGCTATTTCCAGCACTGTTTTCATCAGATCAAGAATACAAATCACAGATGGATTCAAACCCATGACTATAAGCTGTCACTCTGTTAGTCTCAGATGCAATTAATATTATTGTCTTCCCTATGTTATATTTGAGGTTCTTTTAGTTCAGTTCAGCAAATTGTATTGAAACCTACTATGTATGAGATAATATGCACTTGAATCCTGCCAACTGGGTCTTGATAATAACGCTCAGATGGAAACTAGAAAGTTTGACTTTCGGTTGATGATTACTCTCCATCATTCAAACTTCTGGCTCTTTTTCTCATCAGTTATTTATTGTAACTATAATATTTATCAAATTGTATTAACTAAATACAATTATTTATCAAACACTATTTTTCTCATCAGTTATTTATTGTAACTAGAATTAGACTCATAAAACTTCAGGAATTTGAAATCATATAACCTACTACGCAGAGCACTTCATTTCTCCTTCCTGCCTCTGCTTGAGCTAATAACTACAGTTTGTGATCCAGGCCTCCCCTTAAGGTGGAGTTGACGTAGCTGACACTTCCGTCTTAGCTGAAACAAGCAGCAGGTTGTGAATCCATGCTAAAGGTGAACAAACTGTAATGTATATCTGCAGTTTATTGTGGGACAAAGGACAGGTATGCCAGTAGCACACTGGTGGCTTCAGAAGAAATCCTCAACTCCTAGCTCGCCAGAGAGTCTATGTATGGGATTGAACAATCTATAAACTAAAGGTATGAAAATATTTGTAAAATTGGGAGGGTGAGGGAAAAGTGTAACATTTATTTTTGAGTGCAGAAATGTCTAATGCCCATGTATAAACTAGGGACCTGGGGTGAAAGGTGCTTCTAGGGGAGGGTAAATTTTGAGGGATGGAAAGTTTTAGAAGGGCAGCATTCAAGCAATCTGATGTTAAAGTTTAAAGTTCCAAGTTAAAAGAGAACTTGGAATTCCAGTGCAAAGAGAAATGTTAAGACAAATCATAGAAAAATACTGATAAGGCCTGAATTGTTTTTTAAGTAAGAAATGTTTTAAAATAATTCTTTTCAAGCTTCAGAGGCGCTAGAAAGCCTGCCAAAACAGAAAAGGACATATTAACAGATTGGCATTAATGAAACAGAAAAACTAATTTATATTCAACAGGTACTATAATCATATGGTTCTCGGTGTCAGTATTTGCTGGAGTATTTTGTGTCTGCCCTTGAGTTTAAGGGAATAGAACAGGGAACCTGATAGTTAGGTGACAAATAGTCTGGAGACTTCATCTAGACACAAGCAAGCTTGCATACTTCAGGCCCTTAGCTGCTCGATTTCTTAAAGTTCACAGTGGTCTCTATGAAATATTTGTTTTGTAGAATGTACAAGCAGATAGCTAAAAGAGAGCACCTGGGAGATACCAAGTATAGCTTGGAGGGTGAAGATTTACTTCTGAGAGTTATTTATCTGAGGCTAAAAAGTAATCATGAGTCAAAAAAATTTCAAATGTTTTCCACGTTTGTTTGCTTTTCTGTTTTGTTTTGTTGTATGTTTTTGTGCTTGTTTTTGTATTATCTCTTGTAGGATCCTAATCATGAAAATAAGTATGATAAATTATAAGTCACTGTGGGCACTGTTGTTTATATTAGCCTCCTGGATCACTTTTACAGTTTTCCAGAACTCCACAAAGGTAGGAAATGCTTTATTTATGTGGTTTACAAAAGCTTATTTTTGCTTGTTACCTCATCTGTTCTAGGAAAGGCTAAACTACAAGACTTGTAGATCATAGGAGGGGAGTTTCAATAGCTAGATACCAAACAACATACCTGATAATCATTAAGCAATATGTGAGAGGATAAATACTGTGTGTGTGTGTTCACACATACACATTCTTTCTTTGTCACATATAAATGCATTGCACTTATCTTCTTGCAATGCTTACCTCATCTTTTTACTTTCTTTAAGGGAACATCTAAAGAACAGAATATCTGTATTTTTGGTTTTTATTTGTTTGAATTTTTAATTTTTGTGGGTACAAAGTAGGTGTATGTATTTATGAGGTAGATGAGATATTTTGATACAAGCATACAATACATAGTAATCACATCAGGGTAAATGGGGTAGTCATTGCCTCAAGAGTTTATCTTTTCTTGGTGCAACAAACAATACAATTATACTCTTTTTGCTATTTTTTAAATGTAAAATAAATTATTGGTGATTGTAGTTACCCCGTTATATTGTCAAATACTAGATCTTATTCATTCTGTCTAGTCATATTTTTGTACTCATTAACTAACCCTACTTCACCTCCATGCCCCCACCACCCTTCCCAGCCTCTGGTAGCCATCATTCTACTCTCTATCTCCATGAGTTCAATTGTTTTAATTATTAACTTCCACAAACAAAAAAGAACATACAAAGTTCATCTTTTGTGCCTAGCTTATTTCACTTAACATAATGACCTCCAGTTCCATCCATGTTGCTGCAAATGACAGAATCTTGTTCTTTTTATAACTGAATACTACTCCATCATGTATGTATACCATATTTTCTTTGTGTATTTGTCTGTTGATGGACACTTAGGTTGCTTACAAATCATGGCTACTGTAATTAGTGCTGTAATAAACATGGGAGTGCAAGTAGCTCTTGGATATACTGATTTCTTTTCTTTTGGGTATATACCTAGCCGTGGGATTGCTGGATCATATGGTAGTTCTATTTTTAGTTTTTTGAGGAATCTCCAAACTGTTCTCTATAGTGGTGTACTAATTACTTTCCCACCAACAGTGTACAAGGGTTGCCTTTTGTCCACATCCTCACTAGCATATGTTACTACCTGTCTCTTGGATAAAAGTCATTTTAACAGGACTGAGATTATATTACATTGTAGTTTTGATTTGTGTTTCTCTAATGATCAATGATGTTGAGCACCTTTTCATATACCTGATTGCCATTTGTATATCTTCTTCTGGTGAGTGTCTATTCAGATCTTTTGCCCATTTTTTAATTGGATTATTAGATTTTTGCTATAGAGTTGGTTGAGTTCCTTGTATACTCTGGATAGTAATCCCTTGTCAGATGGATAGTTCGCAAATATCTTCTCCCATTCTGGAAGTTAACTCTTCACTCACTTGATTGCTTCTTTTGCTGTGAAGAAGTTTTTAGTTTTATATAATCCCATTTGTCTATCTTTGCTTTTGTTTTCGGTGCATTTGAGGTCTTATCCAAAAATACTCTGGCTACACCAGTGTCCTGAACAGTATTCCCTATGTTTTCTTCTAGTATTTTCATACTTTGGGTCATACATATCAGTATTTAATTCATTTTTAACTGAGTTTTGTATATGGTGAGAGAAAAGGGTCTAATATCATTATTTTGCATATGGATATTCAGTTTCTCCAGCACCATTTATTTTAAATACTTTTGTTCCCCCATTGTATGTTCTTGATGACTTTGTCAAAAATCCAGATGACTGTAAATATGTGGATTCATTTCTGTGTTCTCTATTCTGTTCCATTGGTGTATGTGACTATTTTTATGCCAGTATAACACTGTTTTGATTACTATAACTTTGTAGTATATTTTGAAGTCAGATAATACAATGCCTTCAGCTTTGTTCTTTTTGCTCAGAAAAGCTTTGGCAATTCTGGATCTTGTTTCCATACAGATTTTAGGATTGTTTTGCTATGTTGACAAAGAATATTATTAGTATTTTGATAGGGTTTGCCTTGAATTTGTAGATTGCTTTTAGTAGTCTGAACATTTTAACATTTATTCTTCTAACCCATGAACATGGAATAGCTTTCTATTTTGTGTGTGTGTATGTGTGTGTGTGTGTGTGTGTGTTTTCCAGTTTCTTGCATCAATGTTTTGTAGTTTTCACTGTAGAGATCTTTCACCTCTTTAGATCAATTTATTCCTAGGATTTTTTGGTAGCTACTGTAAATGAAATTGCTTTCTTGATTTTTTTTCAGGTTGTTTGATATTGGTGTATAGAAATGTTACTGTTTTTTTATGCTGATTTTGTATCCTGTAGCTTTACTGAGTTTTTAAAATCAGTTCTGACAGTTTTTCATTGAAGTCTATGGGGTTTTCTAAATATAAGTTTATGTGGTCTGCAAACAGGGACAATTTAACTTCCTTCCTTCCAATTTGTATGCCCTTTATTTATTTCTCTGACTTAATTGCTCTGGCTAGGACTTCCAATACTATGTTGAATGAAACTGGTAAAGCGGTCAACACTATCTGTTTCAGATTTCAGAAGGCTTTCAACTTTTCCACATTGAATGTGATGTTAGCTGTGAATTTGTTATACATGGATTTTATTGTTTTGAGGTACATTTCTTCCATACCTAATTTGTTGAGATATTTTTATCTGAAGCAAAGTTGAATGTTATCAAATGCCTTTTCTATTGAGATGATTATATGATTTTTGTTAAATGAGAAGGGTCCACCTGACAAATGGACTTTCAAAAAATTAGGGACATAATATACCCTGGTCAATATCTCAGATAATCCTTGCATCAAGGGCTGTCAGTCCAGACATATCCTGTTCACCCACAGTTGTAGGTCACTACTTTTAGCAAACATCATACAGGGGTCTGGAATTCCATGAGCAATTTATTGTTTCGAGGTACATTTGGTGAAGGATTTTAAGGACTTTCCATTGGCTGGAGGCTGGCAAGTGGAGTTTGCCATACTCCGACTGTAGTCATCCTGAGAGCTGGAAAGTAAACCCTTGAGAAATGGCCCCTTCTATTTCTGCAGGGGAGTACTGAGGCTTAATTTCTTGGCCTTTCCAGGTTAGAAGGGCTTCAAGTTGATGCCATGAGGCTTTCTTGCTGCTGACTTGGCTGCCTGACCTGCTAACTTGTTTCCTTCAGCTATTTCATTTGTTCCCTTCTGATGTCCCTTACAATGCAGCACTGCTACCTCTCATGGAAGGAAAACTGAGGATAATAACCTGTTAGTTTTCTGGTGGTAATTTATAGTAGATTCATCAGTGGTAAGAAAGTGTCTTTCCTTCCAAATGGTAGCATGAGCACAGAGAACTAAAAAAGCATACTTGGAGTCAATATAAATGTTAGCTACCTTTCACTTGCTTAATTCAAGTGCTCTTGTAAGAGCTATCAGTTCAGCTAGTTGAGCACTTGTGCCTGGATAGAGGTGCACTTTCAATAACATCATTCAGAGTGACTACTGGATATTCTGCCTTACGGACTTCTTGCTCTACAAAGGAACTGACATCTGTGAAGATGGTCCAGTCTGGATTTTCTAGGGCAGTTTCCCTGAGATTCTCCCTGGCTTCATAGATCTGTACCACAACTTGCTCACAGTCATGTTCAGGTTCCCCAGTCTTCTTGGGGAGGAAAGTGGCTGGGTTTAGGCAAGAACAAGTTTTTAACTGAACTGCTGACCCTTCTAACAGCACAGCCTGATATTTAAGGAGCCAACTATCTATTAGCCAAAGGTTCCCCATAAAAGACAGCAATCCTGCTACGTTATATGGGGCATAAACAGTTAAGCCATTTCCCAGGGTTAGTTTGGTGACCTCCAGTACCAGTAGGGCCAACATGGCAATTGCTCAGAGGCATGCTGGCCATCCTTTACCCACCAAATCAAGTTTCTTATTCAGGTAGCCCACTAGTTGTTGAGCTGGTCCTCAGTCCTGAATTAAAATTTCCATGCCCATTCCTTTCCTTTCTGATACATAAAGATTGAAGGTCCTCCCTACAGGAGGGCTGAGGGTTGGTACCTTAAGTAAGGCCTGCTTTAGCTGGCTAAAGGCCTTTTGAACTTTAGGTTTCCAGGTTAGGAGATGAGTTTTATCCACTTGAGTTTCTTTTATGAAGTGATATAGAGGATGACCTATCTCACCATACCCAGGTATCCATAGCCTGCAAAATCCTGTAATGCCCCAAAATCCCATCAGTTGCTTGAGGATTTTAGGGAGGGCGAAGGAGGAAATGGGCTTAATTCTTTCTTCCCCTAATGCTCTAATCCTTTCAGAAGCACTAAACCAAGGTACTTTACCAAGGTTTTGCAAAGTTGGACCTTAGATTTTGAAATCTTATATGCTCTGTCAGCTAAGAAATTAAGAAGAGCTTCAGTGCCTTCCCAAGAGGTTTCCTCAGTTGGGGCACAGAGCAGTATATCATCCACATATTGCAAGACCCTTACCTGAGGATGGGATAACTCAGAGAGGTCCTTTGACAATGCTTCTGTCCAAACAAATGAGGGATAATCTCAAAATCCCTGAGGCAGCACCATGCGTTTTACCTGGGCAGTTTGGCCAGAGGGATTCTTCAAAGGCAAATAGGTATTGAGAGTCAGGAGGTAACAGTATGCAGAAAAAGGCATCCTTTAAATCTAGGACTGTAAACCATTTAGTTCCCGCAGGTATTTGGATTAGCAAGGTATAGGGATTAGGTACTACCAGATGGATTGAGACTATGGCCTTATTAATGAACCTCCATTCTGCATTGGGTTTTTATGCTCCTAATATTGGGGTGTTGTAGGGACTGTTACAGGGTTTAAGGAGGCCCTGCATCTTCAGGTTATTAATAATGGCTTCTAGCCCTTTCTTAGCTTCTGGCTTTAGGTGATATTATCTCCGATTAGGAAAAAAAGTGGGATCATTAGGATAGATCCAGACTGAGATAGTGGTTACAGCTCAACCTATTCTCCCTTGAGTTGCCCAGACTTCTGGATTGATATTAGCTTCCAATGGAGGAGAAAAAGACTTTTTCCTGGGGCTGGCCCCCATGCAAGCTAGAATGTCTCTACCTAATAAAGGAGTGGGACTTTCAGGCATGATTAAAAAGGCACATGTAAATAATATGTCCCCCCAACTGCAACTAAGGGGTTGAGAAAGACATATCAGATTAGTTTTTCTGAGACACCCCTCACCTCTCATGCTATGGGAAGAGGGGAGGCCTCGATTATAGAGGAGAAAAGAGAGGCTGGCTCTGGTGTCCAGAAGGAGGTCCACCTTCCTTCCTTCAGTTTCCAGAATTACCTGGACCCCTGTGCTGTAATGGAAGTTTCAGCCACTACAGCCAGGGCTTGAGCCACTAGAGCCAGGGCTTGAGCCCCGGGACCATCTCTGAGACTGGTTCTGAACCTGTTGATGTCCATCTCTGGGGGCAGTCTGATCACCAGTGGTCCCCGTCACAGGCTAGAGAGGGTTGAGGTGGCTTCTTCTTGCTTCCTGGGCACTCCTTTTTAAAGTGCTCTTACTTCCCACATCGATAGCAACTCGCAGATGCACCTCAGGGATCCCAGACTTTGCAAGCCTGCAAAGCAGCTACCATAGCCTCAGTCCTTCTCTTGTGTTTCCTCTCTTTTTTCTGGGCCTCTTCCTGGTCCCTACTATAAAAGACCAAGGTGGCCACCCTCAGGAGATTCTCCAAAATGCTGTCTGGCCCTATAGCCTACTTCTGTAGTTTCCTTCTAATATTGGGAGCTGCCTGTGTAATAAACTTGTCATTTAGAATGAGCTGTCCCTCAACTGAATCAGGGGACAAGGAGGTGTGTTTTATTAGTGCCTCTTTCAGCCTTACCATAAAGGCTGTGGGATTCTTTTCTGGATTTTGGTTTACCATGGACAGTTTAGAGTACTTAAGAGGTTTGGCCCTAGTTCTTCATAGGCCCCCCCAATATATCCATTAAAAGGGGTTTCCTTTTCTATTCATCTGTAATGTCACTGGGGTTCCAAACAAGGTAGTCAAGAGGTAGTGCCTCTCTTCCTATTGGAAATGATGGTTCCCCTATTCACTTTCCCTATTTTCTTTTTTTCCCTTTTGGCCTACTATAGGAGACATATTGTTCATCTTCGAATTTCTCTCCTGCCTGCAGAGCTGCCTGTTTTTCAGCTGCAGTTAGGGTCTGGCGTAGGAGCAGCATAACATCCCTCCATGAGAGGTTAAACACCTGAGTTAAATTTTGGAAAGCTTTTATATACCTATCAGGGTCATCAGAAAATCGGCCTAAATCTCCCTTTATTTGCCTAAGATCCTGCAATGAGAAGGGAACCCTAGTGACATCACCTCCATTGAGCATATCCTGTAAGGGTAAGAGTGAAGCTGGGGTAGTGGGGAGTTTTGGAAATGGTGGAGCTGAAGGACCTGATGGCACAGCTGGAGGGGGCCTCAGAGAGGGAGGACAAGAAGGGCCTGGACACTCAATAGTTGCCTCAAATAGTTCCCCTGGATGTTTCCTCTCTAGTTTTGGGGAATCATTCCCATTGGGTCCTCCTGATATGACTGGTGAAAGAGCTGAGCTGATTGTGCAATGCTTGCAAAGTTCTGGGTTGTCTCACAGGGTGAAGAAAGCCTGTACATAAGAGATCTCTGACCATTTGCCATCCCGTCTACAGAAAACATCTAAATTGTTGGATAGTATTAAAACCAAGGCTCCCCTCTGCAGGCCAGGCTGGTTGAAGATGGTAAGAAGGCCACACCCTTGTGCAAAAGACAATGAGTCACTTTATCTTCAGTCTTGGGGTCAAAGGAATCCCAGTGCTTCAGAAAGCACTCCAGAGGAGTGCAGACCAAAGATAGTGTGTTATTCATCTAGAAAGAGAAGCGAGAAAAAAGATGTCTCTTTAGTCACCTTCCTTTCCTTTGGAAAGGCCTAAGGTGGAGGGGAAGACAGTGGAGGGCATCCCCCCAACTGTTTTCCCTCCTTGGCTCCCTGAGCCTTGGCATCCTTTAAAGGTGCCGTCCACTGATACAGGCATAACGCTCAGCAATGAAACCAGAGGAACCAATCAATTGGGATTAGTCATGCTCACCCATGTGATTCTAGTCCTCTGCTGGTGATTTCCCTTTGACTTCCTAGACTGTGTGATCTGCATGACTCCCAATAAATGGATCTCGAGAGAGACTGTGTTACACTTACATTTGGACAATGCCCTTTAACTGAGAGAGAATGCAGGTTTGAGCTGTACAATTTGCTATTATGGCCTGTACTAAAGTATTTATTCTTAGGCAGTGGCTCTGGTTAACTTCCAGAATTAAATTCCCCTTACTATTTAAGTACCATTTTAAGAGGAGGCAGAATAGGTGCTTTAAAAGAACATAGGAACCAAATGGTGGTTTTCCTGCTGATGGGACCGTGTTGAGACTAAAATTTGGTTTTGGAGGACCTTTCTCTCCTCATTATTGAAGGCAGAGTTTTCTTGTTCGCAGAAGGAGCATAAAGCCTGGTCTCTAGTAGAGGGGCACAAAAAGCAAGAATTGGGAAGCTAAGAGTGTTTTGGCAAATGGTCAATAATATGCCTAATGGGATAGGGCTCCTACTTCACTAGGTGGTACTGTTGACCTTGAAATACAATGTACTCTCCAGACGAAGGGTAAAGAGAAAGAGGTTTACAGGGGGTGTGGGGGAGGGAAGGAGGCCCTCTGCCTAGAAAATCACAAAAACAAAAGTCCCATGAGCTATATTCCCAGGTACTATAGCATTTCCTGACCTTGTCTAACAGGATTACTTTACTGAATTGTAAAAATTATCAAAGCATTGCATATAGAGAGTGGGTAGGAGACATGGAATTTGCGGATAGGAAAGGAGAAAATTTGCAATAGAAAAGGCTTGCAGATCCTGTTGCCATCATCCACTAGGCTGTTGGAGACTGGAATTAGTCCAGAAGCCTTCGGGTAACACCAGGGTGTCTCCCTGGCCAGGAACCTTCAGTGCCTCTTGACCTCTTCCAGCCCCACATGACAGCTGGCTCTCTGTAAAAGGAAACCAATTAGAAGCAAAGTCAACATTCCCAGCACTCTGAGGACATGGGGAGATTAGCCAAGTTCTCCCTGGCAAGTCTGTCCCCTGAGTCTTGTAAGGCTGGTAGCCATGCTAAATTTTTAAATGGCTGACTGGGGGCCCAGTATTTGGTTTGATTTTTAAAATGGAGAGCAGACAGCCTTGAAATGAAGGAGTTGGGGTCCACTACTACACTCACCCTTCCGATGAATCTTCCTCAGATCCCAGGTGGGCCCCCACAATGAAACGGCATTGTTTATCTGGGATAATACCCAAGGTTCATTGTCTCGCATCAAGGACATGGACATACAAGGAATGAGTTTATGAGCAGAGGTTTAATAGGCAAAAGAAAGAGAAAAGCTCTCTTGTGTAGACAGAGGGGTCTTGAGTGGGTCTTTTGGTCCACAGTGAAGTGCAGGAGATTTTACAGATGAGCTTGAGGAGGTAGTGTCTGATTTACATAGGGCAAGAAAGATTGGTCAGACCAGGTGGGCCATTTGCATAGCACACAAAGAACTTGTTAGGACTAGGTGTGCCATTTGCATAGCATGTGAAGAAGCTGGCTGTCCCACTCTAATCTTTTATTATGCAGATGGATTTGCTACCTGGCCAGCTCCATGTTGCCTGCTTTTTTACTGTACACACTGTGACAAAGAAAAGGGAAGATGGAGCCTCCTTGTTGAACACGCCTGGCCCTCAGTTAGCCCTGTTCTATTGACACAGCTGCCAGCATTCACCATACAAGCTTTCAGCTTGCTTATCTATGTTTGCAGTTTGATTTTCTGGGCTGCCCTTTGTTAGAAAAGAAATGACTTAGGGGCTCCCTTTTGTTAAAAAGGGAAGCCTTGCCAAGGACTCCTTTACCCTCACTGTCTACCTAAATAATTTCTTTCTAGCTCCTGTTTCATTTCCTTTATATATTTAGGTGTTCTGAATGTTGAATGTGTATATATATATATATATTTATATATATATTTATCTTGATGAATTGATCCCTTTATTATTACATAATGACCTTCTTTTTCTCTTTTTACAGTTTTTGACTTAAAGTCCATTGTATCTGATATAAATATAGTGATTCCTGCTCTCTTTTGGTTTCCATTTGCATGGAATATCTTTTTCCATTACTTCACTTTCAGTCTATATGTGTCCTTAAAGATGAAGTGAATCTCCTGCAGAAGGATAGAATTGGGTCTTGTTTTTTTATAATCTACTCAACCATTCTATGTCTTTGGGGTAGGGAGTATAGAAATATACCGTTTTATTACAGTGTCTCACAAAAATAAAAATAGTATCTCAAAACTCCCCCAATTCTGCAGGTAGAGGAGGGCAGGAGACTAGCCTACCATCCTCCACCTGCACAACTGGGGGAAGACAGATGGCAGTCAGTGTGAGTTTTTTGGCTCACTTGAGGCCAGTGAGAAGGTATGAGAATGGAACCAAACTATAAATGGCTGATGTTACTTTAGGAGCCTGAAAAGAACAGGGCATCCTTGAAGACCCAGCCACCCCTTTTAGAATGCGCAATAAAGGCACCTTTCCAAAGCTACTAAGCAGGCACTTGGCATTTCAGTATTTTGTCTCATGTTTGCACAAAAGTATTCCTTTCACCCAGACCTGGCACCCTTTATGCTTCGGAGTTAAGACCTGCAGAGGGATGGGTGGCAAGGCAGTTCCTAGAAGAGATCACCCAGCACAGCTGCCCTGGGCTCAGGGTCTTGATTTCTGTCTAGTCCCTGGAACTATTTATATTTAATAAATTTTATATGAATACCTGGAGAAATAGAAAACATAAAATCTGAGGGTTTGGGAGAGAAAGACTGGGGACTAGGCAGGAAGCCAGAGCTGGAGAGCTTCCCTCAGGCCGGCTTGACCTGGTCCTTGACTTCTTTGGCTCCTGGCTTCTTCTCCTTTGTTTTTCTCCTCTTCTGTGAATTCTTTCTGCATCTCCAAGTCTCTCTTTCTCATCCCGTTTTAACCCTCTTGGATTTTCTGAAGATGGGAGAGATCTTGCGGCCACCCTCTCCCTCCTCATCAGAACCGAAGAACTCTTCCTCACAGGTAATTCGTCTGTCAGAGAAACAGATGGAGATGCCTGTCAGGGTCTTCTTCATTCTCAATGCCACCCTCTTGAGGGACAGCATCCTCAGGAATCACCTGCATTTGGACTGCAGGTGGATGGGGCTGCATTACTAGGTTCTCAAACAGCCATTATTTAATCTTCTCCAGGTACTCATTAGTGTTCTAGTTAGTCATATTGGAAGGACTGATGTAGGGCTTGAAATATGGTCTGAAGTATTCAAAGTAGTCATTGTATGAAGGCTCATTAGAAATCTCCATATCCAGAGCCACAGCTATTTCTTATTTCCAGCACTGAGCAACATTATAAATGGTGTAACCACCTTCTGCCATCAACAGTATAGGCAGGTTGAAGCTCTTGACAAATTCCATACACTTGGCATGCGCTTTGATGGTCAGATTAAAGCAATCTAACTGATCCCTAAACAAGGCATCTGAGACATGCCATAAGACCACCACACTAGACAGGAGCATCTCTATTACTTTGGACATGACCAGTTTGAAAATGGCCTCAAAGGACTCATCATCAGTCCCATCTAGGAATAGACAGTTAACAGCATAATATCTGCCTTTGCCAGTCCCAATATCCCATAGGTCCCCATTTCCTGGGAAGTACTCTCCATATTTATGAAAGGACACAGTCCTGACCTGGCCTGTAATATAGAAGGTCTCTTCCATGCCATCATCATGGTGAATATCAATGTCAACATACAGCACCCTCTGGTGATATTTTAGCAGTTCCAGGGTGGTCCAGATTGTATCACTGACATAACAGAAGCCAGATGCCTTGAACTTCTTTGCATGGTGCAGGCCCCCAGCCCAATTCATAGCAATGTCCATCTGCTGCTTATTAAGTTTCACAGCACTTGCCACAGAGCCACCAGTAGACAACTGACAGAAGTCAAACAGGCCATTAGATACTGGACAGTCCTCACTAAAATTAAATCTCCGCATCTGCTTGCTGTGCTCGGACACGTAATCTGGACAGATGGAGCACAATAATTTAATGCAGTAATCACTGTGGTACTTGGTCATCTCCTCGGCATTGGCTTTGTGAGGGTGAGGGTTTCCATTGTTCAGTAGAACCCATAGTTGAGCAGCAAACTGTGAGTCATGCAGAATCAGTGAGGCTTCCTTGGGTGGGCTTGTCCATAATAGTAATTTCCAATATCCCTATCATAGTAGTAACAGACTTTCCTCCTGGTGCCCTGCCTTTGTGCCATCTTGCTCACCTCCTGTCCTTCTGCCCCTCCCATCAGTCAGTCTCCATTCTACGTCTTTTTATTGGATAATTTAAATAACATTGATAATAGTATGTAAATAAATATTGAAAATCATAATAAGTAAAAATGACAGGAACAGGAACTAGGAACAGGTTAATTTCATAGCATGTTATACTTCCTCTCATTTCAGCTCAGGTATGCTCTAAATTTATCCATCTCATATCACATTTACTGTCATTTCAGATTCGGTCTGCTCTAAACTTATCCATCTCCCTCCATCACTGGAACAATTCCATAAAGTCCTTATTCCTTAAAGCACCACTGATACCATTAAAGCCACTAACAGAGACTGAACTCAGAATAAAGGAAATCATAGAGAAACTAGATCAGCAAATCCCACCTAGACCTTTCATCCACATGAACACCACCACCAGCGCCACACACAGCACAGCCACCATCCTCAACCCTCGAGATATGTACTGCAGGGGGGATCAGCTGGACATCCTGCTGGAAATGAGGGACCACTTGGGACACAGGAAGCAATATGGTGGGGATTTCCTGAGGGCCAGGATGTCCTCCCCAGCCCTGATGGCAGGTGCTTCGGGAAAGGTGACTGACTTCAACAATGGTACCTACCTGGTCAGCTTCACTCTATTCTGGGAGGGCCAGGTCTCCCTGTCTCTGCTGCTCATCCACCCCAGTGAAGGGGTGTCAGCTCTCTGGAGGGCAAGGAACCAAGGCTATGACAGGGTGATCTTCATTGGCCAGTTCGTCAATGGCACTTCCCAAGTCCACTCTGAATGTGGCCTGATCCTAAACACAAATGCTGAATTGTGCCAGTACCTGGACAACAGAGACCAAGAAGCCTTCTACTGTGTGAGGCCTCAACACATGCCCTGTGCTGCACTCACTCATATGCATTCTGAGAACAAGAAAGTTTCTTATCTTAGCAAACAAGAAAAGAGCCTCTTTGAAAGGTAAAAATAATTACTTCTTGAGACTACGTGTGCAAATATTGTAATTTGGCCTATATACTGATCCAAAGAAAAGTCTTGTGAGTGCATCAATTTTGGGTGTCTTTAGTAAGAGCCTTTTGGGAAAGGATCTGTGAATTCATTTAGAGACAGTGCCCATTCTCTAGTAATCCACAAACTTTTTGAATATTTAATTCTTATCAATGAGATTAAAATATATACAGAATGAAAACTAAAAGAAAATGAGAAACGCACATTTGTATATGTGTGTGTGCTCTAATACATTTTTTCTGCATCTCAATAAATCCTCTTACATACCTTCTGGGTAACTGTACCGCATAGCCTAATAGGCAAAGAAATGGAAATTTACTAAATGGCCTGAAACTGTAGGCATAATAATTGACTTATCTCTAAGAAATAACTGAGGCACTGGATAAGCTAGTGTCTGTATGTTTCCTGATTTGAGGCCACCTACAGATTAATTTCTGTATTTGTGTCTTTAAGGTCAAATGTGGGTGTAGAGATTATGGAAAAATTCAATACGATTAGTGTCTCCAAATGCAACAGTAAGTACTCCTGTGTTTGGTGGGTGGTGCCTAGTTCTAGACCCATTTAAAGGGTTTCTTCTTTCTACTGGATTTGTTCACTGTTTCAGTCCTATCAGCACTCTGTTCATTTGGCTTATCTAAGGTTGGCCAAGACACCAGTTATCTAGGTGAGTGAATAATTGAATCACCGGGATATCATAAGCGTATTTTAGTAACTGTAACTCTCATCATCAGTCTATTTGTCAGTCAGTGAATTCCCTGCCCAATTTATACAATAACCTTTAAGCGTTAACTCTTTCCCAATTCTGTACCTAGTTCTTTACCTCACCACAACACCCCTCTTCATATCACTGCCATCACCTCTTCCCACATCACCACTAGCCCATCACCATCTAGAGGTTTCCAACCTGCCATCTGGGCGTCAATTTATTATAATCCTTCCCTCTGGATCTTTGCCACCTTTCAAACAATTGTTAGCATACAAAATAGAACTTCCACACTTATATTAACTAATTACTCTCCAATTTCTTTGAATCCAAATAGCCTAGGAAACTCCTATCTAAAATGATTCAAGGCAAGAGCTTTTATGTCTCTGCAAGTTCAGCATTAAAACCTTGCTAATCACACAAAAAAAAGAAAGAAAGCCTTGCTAATCACTAATAAACCTATCTACACTGAAGTGTAAATACATACCTACATGTAGAAATGTTGTTTTTCACTACACATACACAAGTACACTCATACCAGTTATTAAAATATTAAACTACTTCTCTCGGTTGATTAATAATCATTGCCCCAAACCTGCCATGGGCTCCTCACCATCATGGCTTCCTCACCATCATGGCTACCTCAACACTTGGATTCCAAGACTCTTCTAAACCCCTCCAAGACTAAGGGGTTAATCCCTGGCCCATCTTGGACCTCCAAGACACTGTCCAGCCTATAGCCATATTCATTTTGATTGGCCAGTTCCCAAGTCAAACTAGTTGTTAGTATTTTTTATATCACCTTTATTTAACTCAAAGGATTTGTATTTTGATGGTGGCATTTAAGACACTTACAGTGTGACAAACTTAGGGGTAAAGTGAGCTAAAATGATAGGATAATTGAGCTTCCATTCCTATGCAAGAATTGATGACTTTACTTTCATAGAAAGGCTAGAAAATACTTAAATTTTCCCCCAGAAAGCCATTTTTTTCTAGGAGGAAACATATACTCTTATAATGAACATTAATGCACATTATTTAGGAAATTCACATCACAGAAAAATTTTTATTAAAAAAAAATCTGTTCCATTAAGAGAATACTTCAATAAGACTTTTTCCACCATTACCACCACCCTTACCCCTCTTAGGATACTTAGAGGATAGAAGGCTCTTAGTAAATACTGATGGGTAATTTGATGTTTTGGACGATCCTATCTTACTGATTCTTTGGCAGAAGAAACAGTTGCAAAGAAAGAGAAGTGCAAGGTTGGAATGACATCCACAATCCCTAGTGGGCATGTCTGGAGAAACACATGGAATCCTGTCTCCTGTAGTTTGGCTACAGTCAAAATGAAGGAATGCCTGAGAGGAAAGCTCATATATCTAATGGGAGATTCCACGATCCGCCAGTGGATGGAATACTTCAAAGCCAGTATCAACAGTATGCCTCAGTCTAAGTTATAATTCTTACCCCTTTCAAAAACTTCTTTTCCATTTCAAAAAGGAGAAGGGAATATGGGAAATGCCTCTTTATTTTTCATATTCCTCAATCACAACACACCAAAATTTTTCACAAGGCATTGTTATCTTTCCTTAAAAAAAAAAAAAAAATACAGCTATCTAACTGGAAGGAAACCCGTGTAGAAAAAGGTTTACTATATCCCTATCTCTGCAGAATTCACACTTCAGTATGTACCCAGTAGGCTCAGAAAACTATTGATGGAGCCAAAGATAACAAGATATTAAATTGTCCAGCTTCTAGAACCAGCATAATGATTAAGGGTATGATTCTAAAACCAGACAGCCTGGGTTCAAAACCTGACTTCCCTACCTCCTATCTGGGTGACTTTGAACAAGTTACATAACCATTCCATCTGTCAGTTTTCTCATCTGTCAACTAAAGATGAAAATAATTTCTATCTGGTAAAATAAGGTAATGCATACAATGTATTTAGAATATTGCTTCTCACATGGTTAAGTTCTCTTTTGTGGAAGGTATCATTACTGTCATCATTACCTAAGAGAACAGATGTCAGAAGTGAAGTAGACTGCATCAGGTAGGCACAAGTAAAGCATGGGCTTGGAGTCTAACAGACCTAGGCTGTGCTATTTAGAAACAATGACTTTGGGCATGTTATTTATTTTCCCTGCCTGGTGTTTCTCATCAATCAACCAGGAATAATAATAGTGATATGGTTTAACTGATTGTCCCCTCCAAATCTCATGTTCAAACATGATCTCCAACACCAGAGGTGGGACCTAGTGGGAAGTGTCTGGGTCATCGAGGTGAATCTCTCATGAATGGCTTGGTGCCCTCCCCATGGTAATGAGTGTGTTCTTGCTCTGTCAGTTCATGTGAGAACTGGTTACTTAAAAGAGCCTGGCATCTCTCTTGCTTCCTCTCTCACCATGTGACACACTGGCTCCCCTTCCCTTCCGCCATGACTGAAAGCTTCCTGGCCTCACCAGATGCTGAACAGATGCTGATTGTACAGCCTGCAGAAACATCAGCCAAATAAGCCTCCTTTCCTTATAAATTACCCAGCCTCAAGTATTCCTTTATAGCAATGCAAACAGACTAATACAAGCTTGTATAGAAGATTAAATGAAGTAATGGATATAAAGTATTTAACACATTATAAGGTGTAGTGGCACATAGAAAGTACCCCCCAAAAAAAAATAGCCGTTGCAATTGTTATCATTACTTAATTTAAGGGTCAGGGATAGAATCCAATTGCTAAAATCCTAGTTCAGTTGCTCTATTTACTAAACCAAGAATGCACCAGTAATAACTCCGAATTTGCTAGTAGACCTTAGCAACCTCACCTACAAAACCACTATTGGCTGTCCCTCTATGACCCCAGATCCTGGCTCTCATCACTGAGAGAAATGCAGTAGCTGTGGTTCCATCCTGGCCTTCCCAAAATGAGGCCACTCATGATCTCAAACTTAGAAGGAAAGTTGATCCAATAAAAGTAGGAAAATTGGTAGGGCCTTAGTTCTAAGTTATAAGAAAAATTCTCAACAGAAGGGAGAGCTTTAAATTGTGATCTCTGGTAAATGACTAAACTCCTAGGGAAACCTCAATTACCTCATCTACAAAATTCAGGGTCTAGTAACAGCCTTTAGCATCATATTCCATAACAGTGATTCTCTTAGGTCATATAAAGGACTGAGTTATGGAGTGACCTACCTCTTCAACTCATCTTTTAATTTGTCATAGAAAAAAAACTGTTGTACATTGTGTTAAAAGTTCAATTCTATGCCCAGAGTATGATTTGGAAAAGAAAACTGAAGTAAGTTGGAAGCAGAGTGAAGAAAATAGCTCTGCCATTTTCCTCCAACTTACCCTAGAGCATCTCTGTTTTCCAGCCTCACTGGGTTAAGTCTTCAAATGTAGCCCTTTGCTTCTAAGACCATCCCATGTTACAAAGCATCAATAATCCTTCTCTGCACATTTTCCTCAAAAGTTCTAACTACAAAGCAGTTAGCCCTGATGTTCTGGTAAAAGTCTAATTAATATGATGAAAATGGAAGAACTTCATTTCATTCTATTCATGTGTCAATTAAATATACATGAATGGATCCTTGAGGTGAATGGATAGATCAGTCCAAATAAATGCTTTGTATATTGTAAAGGGTTCCACAAATGACTAGCAGTACTTATTATTATAGTAAGGCACTTAATATTATCCCATGCATATGTGAAGGAAACACAGAAGTACAGAAGATAATTTCAGTCTTGAGGGAATTTAAACAGTGGCTGGGGAAATAGGGTTTACATTTTTTTTATGAAAAGACCATCAATTAGTACCATTCTCTATCCTCAAATGAGTTTAGTCTACAGTCAACAAAATGTACAAAAATAACATCTACAAAACTGACCACATAATCCTCCAAGGAAGTTACTTCACTACCTTTCCATCCCCACTCCACTAGATTCCACATGATTCTATAAGGTAGCATGAACATAATCTCTCACATTTACATAACACTTTTTTAATTTTTAATTTTTTTATTTCAATAGGTTTTTGGGGAGCCAGTGGTGTTTGGTTACATGGATAAGTTCTTTAGTGGTAATTTCGGACACAGTGATGCACTCATCACCCGACCAGTGTACACTGAGCCCAGAGTATAGTCTTTTATCCCTCGTCAACCCTGAACCTTTCCTCCGAGTCCCCAAAGTCCACTGTATCATTCTTAGGTCTTTGCATCCTCATAGTTGAGTTCCCACATATGAGTGAGAACATACGATGTTTGGTTTTCCATTCCTGAGTTACTTCACTTAGAATAATAGCCTCCCATTCCATCCAGGTTGCTGCAAATGCCACTATTTCATTCCTTTTAATTTAAGTTGGACTTCACCTTTCTCTGGTGCCTCCTTGATTAGTTTAATAATTGACCTTCTAAATTCTTTTTCTTACAAGTCAGAGATTTCTTTTTGGTTTAGATCCATTGGTGGTAAACTGGTATGATCTTTTGTGGGAGTTAAAGAATCTTGTTTTGTTGTATTATCAGAATTGGTTTTTGGGTTTCTTCTCATTTGAGTAGACATGTCAGAGGGAAGATCTGGGATTCAAGGGCTGCTATTCAGATTCTTTTGTCCCACGGGGTGCTCCCTTGATGTGGTTTAATTCTCCTTCCCATAGGAATGGGGCTTCCTGAGAGCCAAACTGTAGTGATTGTTTTTGTTCTTCTGAGTCTCGCTACCCAGTGAAGCTACTGGTCTCTGGGTTGGTACTGGAGAGTGTCTGCAAAGAATCCTGTGATGTGACCCATCTTCAGGTCTTGCAGCCTTGGATACCAGCACCTGCTCCAGTGGAGTTAGCAGGGGAGTGAAGTGGACTCTGTGAGGGTCCTTGGTTGTGTTTTTGTTTAGTGTGCTGGTTTTGTGTTCGTTGGCCTCCAGCCAGGAGGTGGCACTTTCAAGAGCACATCAGCTACTGTCCTATAGGCAGGATGCAAACTTGCCCTAGGGACACAGTTTTTCAGCATCTCAGAGAGGCTGCAGTGGTCATCCTGTTCGTTCAAAGGGTCTATGGATTCTCCTGACTTTCCTGGTATGTTCCTGTGGTAGTTACTGGAGCAAAAGTTCATGATGTGAGTCTCCACATGCTGCTCCGTCTGTCCAAGTGGGAGCTGCAAGCTAGTCGTGCCTCCTATCCACCATCTTAATCCAAGAAACTACGTAACACTTTTGACTGTTCAAATAATTTTCAAAAACATCCCCTCATCTAAACCTATAATAAATTAGACATGATTAGCTTATTTAATTATACCAATTAAATCTCTTCTATCTTTATATCTACTCAATCTTGGTAACTATATCCTCATTTTATTTTGGGATTGCCTATTTGTTATCAGCACTGAAGTCAGTGGATCTGCATGAATCTGGAAAACTGCAACACCAGCTTGCTGTGGATTTGGATAGGAACATCAACATCCAGTGGCAAAAACATTGTTATCCCTTGGTAGGATCAATGACCTATTCAGTCAAAGAGATGGAGTACCTCACCCGGGCCATTGACAGAACTGGAGGAGAAAAAAATACTGTCATTGTTATTTCCCTGGGCCAGCATTTCAGACCCTTTCCCATTAATGTTTTTATCCGAAGGGCCCTCAATGTCCACAAAGCCATTAAGCGTCTTCTTCTGAGAAGCCCAGACACTGTGGTTATCATCAAAACAGAAAACATCAGGGAGATGTACAATGATGCAGAAAGATTTAGTGACTTTCATGGTTACATTCAATATCTCATCATAAAGGACATTTT
The DNA here is from genome assembly GCF_002776525.5 of Piliocolobus tephrosceles. Taxonomy (NCBI): domain Eukaryota; kingdom Metazoa; phylum Chordata; class Mammalia; order Primates; family Cercopithecidae; genus Piliocolobus; species Piliocolobus tephrosceles. Next base: position 104,324,813 of record NC_045446.1, on the reverse strand, counting down.
CCAGGATCTTAGTGTGAGTATCATTGATGCCTGGGATATAACAATTGCATATGGCACAAATGATGTACACCCACCTCAACATGTAGTGGGAAATCAGATTAATATATTGCTAAACTATATTTGTTAAATAACACAAAAGTCTGAAATTCATTCACTTAAGTAAAAAAATTTATTGACTGTCTACTAGCAGGCCAGATGCTAATTTTGGCTCTGAATTCCCAACTAGCAAGAGCAGAGAATCTACATTATGGCTGATCCATAAGCCACCAATTCAGCTAAATGAGATGTTTTTAATCTGGGCTTTCACTTAAAAGTAAAACTAAAAATACTCATGAAAAGAGCCTACCCTTCTTGATCAGAGCCATACCACTCTTCACCAATGGGAAGTCAAGATACCTATGGGTAAAAGTTCTCTCTGATGCATGAAAATTCAGAGTAATAAAGTAATTTTAAAATAAATATTTGGAGAAAGCAGTCCTGTTTGTTTATTTCTATCACTAAAGACAAGCTCTAGATGAATTTCCAAGTCAGAAGAGAAGTCTTATGAGGCAATTCTCCCATAGCCATAGAGAGGATTCTAAGCAAGGACACGTGGGTCCTGAAAACCTTTAAATTTTCTCTCTCTGTAGGAACCCCTGATACTAGGCTCTAATCTGATTCTATAGTACTTTTCATCCAGGTTTATAGGATAACACAGGTAAAAGCATGGGGTATTAGAATTCAGGAAGTTTGTCTTTAGTCTTGTTGCTGTTGATCATTTGAAGACTTTGGAGGGTTGGGTGCAGTGGCTCACACCTGTAATCCTAGCACTTTGTGTTGCAAGACAATCAAAGACTGGAGAGGCCAAAAAAGGTTCAGAAGAGTTTATTAAATTAAGGTGATCATAGGCTCAGCCAGACATATGTCCAGAAGGTCTGAGCCCTGAACAAAGGGCTTTTCCTACTTTTAAACACCTTCAGGCGGGAACCATGTGAGGCAGGAAGCGAGTTACAGAAGCAAGAAACAAAGGCAGCATTACAACATTTCTTACATCTTGAGAGAAACAGGTCTTTCAACCTAAACTTATCAGTCTTGTGACCCTGCAGCCATATAGGAAGGTAAGCAGGAACTCTCTGGGCCTGTAATAAACTTTGAGGAATGTGCAGTTGGGGAGTATAGATAAGATCCACTGTCCACAGAGAGAAGACAGGCTGTTAATATTCCCTTTTAACTTGAGTGTGGGGTTGGGGGGGGTCACACTTTGCAGCAGCTTTAAGAGGATTTTAAAATTGCTAATACTACTATTATTAAGTTGTAGTTGATTCCATTAATTCCTTCTTCATTTGGAGGCTGAGGTGGAAGGGTCACTTGAGCCCAGGGGTTTGAGGCTGCAGTGACACACCCCTACACTACAGCCAGAGTGACAGTGCAAGACCCAGCCTCAAAAAACAACAACAAAAGACTGGATAAGTAACTTCAGCTCTCTGGCCCTCATGTGGTACTTTGGGTACTACCTGGAGGGGCAGGAGTCAGGAGAGGTACCCCCATGGGGCAGAGTACTAGTTCCAATACCACTGCTTCAGCCAGAATATCAGTCACTCTTACCTATATGTATATGGAATCCTGGGTCAGCTTTTTGTTTGAAAAAATTCCACGGCTTAAAACATGTTTGAGAGCTGCTATTGTCTGAAAACGATTATGTAGATAATCAATAACAATGGTTCCCATAATCTACACATGTAGGTTAACATTTTAATCACTTTCATTTGCATTTTAATAGGCCTTCCCAAGACTTGATCAAAAAAGAGGGTTGGATATGAGAATTTCAGTTGAAGAGAGCAATGTGATTATTGTCAAGCAGTTTGGTACCATATTCTTCCTTAATTTTCTACTCTTCACCGTGCCCCAGATACCACTGGGCCCCTGACCGAATAGACAGAATGGCAAGAGTAGCTGCATCTGGAAAAAAACAATTACAATAGGGCAGCTTAAATATGTTTATCCAGGTTTTTTCAGGGGGTCAGGAGATAATACATTTTCTATTTATTTGCCAATAATCACAGTTCATAGTTCAATGCCCCATATACACTCAGATGGTCAAAATTTTTTTTAAAAATCCCTACCATATGCTAGAAATTGTTCTAGTCTTTAGGTATACAGTCATCAAAAAGACAAAGATATCTCACCATCAAAGACTTTATATTCTAATAAAGGAAAAAGATAATAAACAAAAAAGACATAAAATGATTCCATAATTCATGATAAAGTCATATGAACAAAGAATATCACATCAGTGACAGTGTAATAGCATGGTGGTAATGGAGGTGACTAGATATTTAGAAAAGCATCTCAGAAGAGAAGCATTGTAAGCAGGACAAAAAAGATTTAAAAAGGAGGCAGCCAGCCATGAGACAAAATGGAGGAAGACAGAGGCTTGAGAAGTTAGAGAAATAAGCAGGAGCTAGATCTTATGTGGCCTTATTACCTATGGCAAGGAGTTTAAATTTTATCCTAATTACAATGGGTAGGTAGTTGAGGGAGGAAGGAAGGGGAGAGGGAAAATAAGAAAGAGGGAATGAAAGAGAATAAGAGAGTGAAGAAAAAAGGAGGAAATAAAGGGAGGGGGAAGCAGTACCTTAACTCAAGAATCACCAGGGACTACTATAGCTGCTAAGATAAGAATGAACAAGGGTTTTGAAGCTCCAGGAATGGTAAAACAGCACCTGCTTTCTTCTATTAATACAGTGATTTTCCAATACCCCTTTCTACTTGAGGTAAGGATGGATAAAAGGTATTGAAGATCTTGCAAAACGGGCAGAATGTTTAAAGGGAACACAGAGCACTATAATTTTAGCACAGAAACTGAAATTTGAATGTGACCCAAAGATTTTTTTTTAAGAAAAGAAAAAGAAAATATATATTTGTAATACGTGAACTCTAAGAGGGAATGTAAGCTCAGATAGAAAGTTACATTCAGAATGATGATTCTCAGAAGTTAGCACTTTCTAGGGGCAATCCATGAAGGTTTGATGGTTCTTCTGAAAACCAAACCAACATACACACAGAGTTAGCTGTGGCAATGTCTGTGTGATGTTTTATATGTTTATTTCCTGTCTGAGATGATTGGCCAGTATATATATATGGCAAGTACAAGTTGCTCTTCCAACAGAGGGGAAAAGTAAAAATGACTGACATATAACCCTTGGAGGTGAATGGATTCTTCAACATTTTGGATAAATACTCCACAAAGAAAAAAAATTGTAAAAATGTCCAAGGGAAACTATTAACAAGAGGCAAGCATATTAAAGAATATACTGAAAAGAAACTGACAAGGTGAGGTATTTTTTTTCAAGAGAGGGTATTTAAGAAAATAAAAAGTATATTCTAAGTACCAGTTTGTGTTGAATTCTTGCAGTTATAATCTTTCTCATCATTGTAACTAACAGTCTGGGTCCAATGAGGAGGTAGAAACCACCCAGTGGGCCAAACAGGGGAAGTCTGATATAAAGAATTACTAAACGCTGATAAGTGAGTGACTATCAGATAAAAGAAATCTCTATGTGGTATGCCTAAGGCTGAGGGATGGTGTCCAAAAGGAACTTGGAAGAGGGTCCCTCCCCAAGGCTGCAGTTCAGCCTTATTGGGAAATGTATAACAGAGAAGATCGTTGGTTTTCTCAGGCTAGAGCTGGTGTGCAGTTGCTGGACAAGCAGAAGGGAATCCTCTGTAGTCCAGGCAGGGTGCAGGCAACCAGGAACCAGGGGTGTGGACAAGTGGGTGAGGGCCCAGGACAAAGATGAGCTGTACAGGGGGCCTGCATGGGGAATCGAGTGCCCATGCAAGCAGTAGGCCTTCACAGAGAGTGAGTGCTGGGGTGCTGTAGCTAATGTGGAAGGCCAGGAAAGGTTATTGCCAGGCCAGGATGAGGCTGCAAGGTTGCCAAAAGATTGCTTATTCTGGGAACGTGGCTGGGGAAGAGCCCCACTGGATGGCCCTATACCAAAAACACTAGCCCACTGCACCACCACCAGAAACAGCAGGAGAGTTCCTTCTTTCTGCAATGCCCCTCCAAAGTCCTCTACTGAGAAAGGTTAGCAATGTGCTTACTATACAGGAGGGTACTCAAGGGAATTCTGTCCATGATTGCAGAGAATGTATAGAAGGGCACATTTGGAGTCAAGAGGCAATAAATCATTAACTGACACAGTCATCAACCCAATCCTTTCTACTGGGTCATTTCTTTAGGAAACAAATAGACTGCTCTCTAATAGTTTGCATCTTAAAAAAGAAAACATAAATTTAAATATATATATGTGTCTATAGAGAATATATTCTCCATGTGCGTGCAAATATGCTATATATACAGAGAGAGAGAGAGAGAGATCCCCTGATACTATATGTTTCTCTTGAGGTATAGCCACATATCTTCTCCCCTTCTCATAAAATCTTCTTGAAAACATGGTCTATATGTTTTTGTCCTTGCTACCTCCTATTGTCTGTTACAACACATTCCAGTTGGGCTTACGTTCTAAATCACTCCTGCCAAGGGTACTAATGGCCTTTGTGTTGTCAAATCCAGTGGCTACTTCTTTGTCTTCATCTAACTCAGTCTCAGTAGTGTTTGACCCAATTGACTGTGCCTTCTTTATTCACTCACTCACTTTCCTTTGTTTCTGTGCCACAAATTTCTCTGTGTTTTCTTCCTGCTTCCTTGGTCACTCCTTCCCATTTTCCTTGGCCAATCCCCACTCTGCTGCGTGTCCTCTAAAGTTGGAGTACCCTGGGGTTCATTCCTAGGCATCTACTTTGCTCTACCTATATGCTAATTTGGGGTGATACCCACTCCCTGGCTTAAATACCACCTATGATTTCTGTAACTTCTAGGTATTTGTCTCCAGCTCTGATTTCTCCATTGCGCTTAAGATTTGCATATCTAATTGCCTACTTAATTTCCCATTTACCTATCTAAGAGACATCTCAAACTCAATATGATCAAAAGTAGAACTCTTGATTTATATTCCAAAATGCATTTGTCCCTAGTTTTCTCCAGTTCAGAAATGTTTCCAAGATTCATACAGGCAGTCATAAATTGTCCTTGATTCATCTACTTCTCTCATTCCTCTCAAAGTTCTGCCATATTTTTTTAGAATATATGTGGAGAGTCTTTCTCCTCTTCTCTATCACCATTGCTACTATCTTAGTCTAAACTATATCACCTCTTTCCTGTACTCAGGCAATAACTGATCTTTTGCTCATAATCTTGTAACTTCTACAACCCATTCTTCACCCAGTAGCCAGACTGAGCTTTTTAAACTGTAAATGAGATCCATTTGACATCCCTAGATAAAACCCTGTAATGGTTTCCAAACTCCTTTCCATGATTTATAAGGATGAGTCTTTCTTGTCACTTAAATCTCAGATAAGTTTTCCTGACCACACAATCTAAAACTAGATCACTCCATCTCCCTATTATTCTTAATTACTTCACTGTTTCCTTTTCATGAGTGTATGCATCACTATCCAAAAAATCTCATTAATCTAGTTGTATATATTATTTTTACCTGTTCTACTCACAGTAAACTCTAGGTTCTCTAACAATAAGGACCGTGTATTTGTTCACTAGGTGCCTTGTTCACAGCACCAGGAATTATGTCTAGTATATGTTAAAGATTCAGTCTATAGCTAATAAACAAAATACAATGATTCATTTTACATTTGCCAGGGAGTAAGTGGAATGTAACAAGCACCCATTTAAACAGATGGTTTTGTGTAAAAAGGGCATGGCCTACAATAAAGACATGTTCTCTGCTAGGAGAATATATCAAAAGTATGATAGAGAGGCCCCAAAGTTCATCAAGCCTACAAAAGTGCCCCACAAAAAAATAATTCTCAATCACCCACCAGTTCTCTGCATGGTGTCCACTGACAAGGTGTTCTCGTTTGGAGTTGTCGCGAGACTTCAGATTTTCTGAGGAAAGCCTATCCATAGAGTCACTTGGGGTATTTTTACACTATGACCTCAAGGACCACAGCTGTTTCAGAACTAAGGGGTTTTCCATTCCCAAGGGTCACCAGTAACACAGAAAGAGAAGGAATCTCAAAGAATACCCGAGAAACACCCAGTTAACAGAAGCTGTGGAATTATCTAATTGTCATCTAATTGTACTACTCTTTATTGCCTCTTCAAATCTACACCCCAAGATAAGCCAATTGACAAGGAAAACTGCCAGTTAAGAACTCACAGGTACTTTTCCAGCCACCCAGATAGGAGAGATCATTAAAACAGGTGCGAAAACAAAACTATGGAGACTGCCTTTCTCTATCTCTAATCTTGCCAGTGGTCCGTGGAGGGCAGGGAAGAAGAAAGCAAAAGAAATTAGAAAGGCTGTGTCTGCCGAGGGGTTCTCCCAAGTCAGAGAAAGAGAAGAAAAAGGAGAGAGCTCAGAAGAAAGTGTGGGAAACAAAAAAAAAAAAACTGATAGTGAGAGCCTCTCTTACTGACAAGGATAGGCTGGTTTTGATGGTGAGACAGCATCAAGATAAAACATTTCTCTAATAACCGACCAGCAAAATCCCCAGTGCTCTGTGGGAAGCAAGCATGGATACAGTCACTCAACCTAACATCTAGTTGGAGAGAGGAAGAAGGACATCAAAAATACCTGTTTACGGCTGATATTTCTTTGCCTTGTTTTATGTATGACATTGTTTGGGTGGGAAATGTATGAATATGTCACAGGAACTCAAAATATGGGAGAGATCATTGTGGTCTAGAGTCATACTGGAAAGCTTCCTGTAGAGATTGCCCCTGAGTCGGGGATTCACTGACTATAGATTCTAGATTGGTGCAGGAGCAGGCTATCCCAGGTGGGCAGCAGGATGAGCCATAAACAAAGCCAGAAAAGCTGGAAGAATTCCTTTTTAATTTGTATCTTTGAATATGGGTGTATCCATGTATTGTGCTTTGTATGTGTATTTTTAATTTACATAAAAATGTTGTGATAAAGATTTATAATGTTTCTTTCTTTCTTCACTGAGAGCTGTTTTAAAGAGCTCTTCATGTTACAGGTAAATCTAGTGAGTTGCATCTATCTGCTGGATAGTGTCCCACAATAGACATCCACTACTTGTTTCTTAACCATTTCATAGTAATACATATTAAAGTCTATTTAATTCCCTACAACTACACCTATATATATAATCAACTGAAAACAAACTTTGTCTGTGATTCTTTATGGACCTGACTGAGAAGTCCTCTGTAATGTATCCAGATTGAATTGCTTGGACATAGGGCATAGATAAACACAAACTAACAAAAATATTGCCATTCTGCTTTCAAAACGATCATGTTAATTTGGACTCTTACATAGTACAACAGAGTTATGTATAAAGATCCAATCTATATTATGACCTAGTTCAGCTGAAGTCAGTAACAGGAGGATTGTTTAGCTTTAGAAAATATACTAATGTAATATATCACATTTAAACATAAAAGTTTAAAAATTCATATAATTACCTCAATGAATCAGCAAAGGCCTTTGTCAATAACTCAACTTCCATTAGTAATAGAAACACTTCACAAACTCTTTCTTAAAAGAGAACTACCTCAATCTAATAGAAGGCATTAAGAAAAGCAAATATCATATATCCAACATCATATATTTCATCACACGTAGTAAAACATTGAAACTAGCAATGAAAACAAGGCAAACGTATCCAATATGGCCACTTCTAATCATCTTTGTTCTCTATGTGTGCCTATATAAAAGCACCATTAAAATGAAACACTTGTATTTCTACATATCAGTCACAGACATTTGTTATGAAAAAAAAACATATAGAATGTGCATATATATGTGTGTATATATATATATACACACACACATAAACACATATACATAGATGGGTGTATAGTTTATATTTATAATTATAAATACAATTTATGTTTCCCAAAATAGCAGACTCGCTTATAATCTCCTTTTGAGAGCAACTAGAAAAGCTAGAGAATGTTATATTTGATCTGTTAAGCATCACAGAGCAACTGGGGCAGTGAGAAGTTGAGAAATCTAGAATCTAGAGAGAAAGTAAGAGATGAACAAAGGGCAGTTAGGGAAATAGAAGGAAAATTAGGTAACATACTCAAAGTGCTGATATTCTTAACCACCAAAAACAAAAACAAATAAATAACACTTGTCAATCTAGAATTGTATAGTCAGCAAAAGTAACCCTCAAAATGAAAGCAAAATAAGATTTTTTAAAATGTAACCTTGAGAATTTGTCACTAGAAGATGTCTTACAGAATATTAAAGATAGTTCTTGAAGCAGGAGATAAATTCTCCCAAATGACAGTAGAGAAAGGCAAAGAAGAATGAAAAAGAAGGAAACTAAATGTACAAATCTAAATGAACAAGGATTATATATACATATACATATATATATATACTGTGGTGTTTTAAATATTCCTAGAATTAAACCAGTCAGTGGTGAGTGCCTATAGTCCCAGCTACATGGGCGGCTAAGGTAGGAGGATCACTTGAGCCCAGGAGTTCCAATCCAACCAAGGCAACATATTTCTTTTCCATCTCTAAAAGAAATAAAATAAAATAAAATAAATAGTTCTAGAACTAAAATGCCTGACAATAGCAAGAATATGTGAAGAAGTTAAATGCAAATGGAGTACAGTTTTCTAAGGTCCCTCATTTCCTAATAATTAGTAAAAGTACCAAGTTATATTAGACTTCATTAAGTCAAAGATGCATATTGAAATTTCCAAAATAGAGTAGAAATTGTTAAAGTAGTTTGTATAACAAGCTAAATGAGAGTGGAAATAGAATAATTTTAGAATTTTTGATTAATACACAAGAAGTCAAAAAGGGGGCCGGGCATGGTAGCTCACGCCTATAATCCCAGAACTTTGGGAGGCCGAGGCACGCAGATTATTTGAGGTCAGGAGTTCAAGACGAGCCTGGCCAACATGGTGAAACCCTGTCTCTACTAAAACTACAAAAAAATTGGTCAGGTATGATGGCTCATGTCTGTAATCCCAGCTACTCAGGAGGCTGAGGCACTATAATCGCTTGAACCCGGGAGACAGAGGTTGCAGTGAGCCAAGATAGCGCCACTGCACTCCAACTTGGGCAACAGAGTGAGACTCTGTCTCAAAAAAAAAAAAAAAGTCAAAAAGGGAGAAAATGGAATGGAGAAGCTGGGACAAATAAAAACCAAATAGTAAGATAAAATTACATAGATATATCAATGATAATATGAAATAAAATGAACTAGGAAGTTCCAGCTGCAAAAAAATGGCAGAGTGGCTTAGATGAGACTAATATTTCTCATAGAACAGTATTAAACTCTGGAAAAAATACATTTTAAAAATGATATGAAAGCACTAGAAAAAGGCCAACAACTGGCAGAAACTGGAGCGAATCTGACACTTAAAAGTAGCAAATTATGATGCCTGGGAGTCAGCTTTAAGGACTCTTATCCTGACAATATACCTCAGTGTACATTGTGCAAAGCAACTTGAATTCAAGGAGAAAACTGCAGACTTGCAGCCTGGAGATGTCATAGGGTGGAGTTCAAGGCAATTGACCAGGGAAATTCCAGGAGAAAGGCCTTAGAAGCAGCAGTCCCCAAATCTACTCTCAAATCTTTGACTGATCCCTGAGCTCTGTGTACCCAAGGAAGACTCCACAAAGTATAGCACACAACAACAGATGGATGAGTGGAGATTTAATCTGTTGCTCACTGAAGGAGGAAACAGTTTGTTTTGAGTTCCAGTAAAAGAGAGGAGCATGGTAAAAAGCCCAGGCTTTTCAAGACCCACCTTAAAGTACATAAAACCAAGTCTCCATAAATTCAAGCTGAGAGGTATAAACTGTTTTCATGAATTGGAAAACTCAATATTGTTACTACAGCAATTCTCCCCAAATTTACCTACAGATTAAGAGCAATAAATTCCAGTAGGCTTTTTGCAGATTTGTCAAAAGTTAAACATTTACTTACCATATAGCCCTGTTACTTACCATATGGCCCTTGGGTATTTACCAAAAAGAAATTAAAACATTTGTCCATATGGAGAACCATATATCAATATTCAGAGCAGCTCTATTCACAATAGCCCCAACCTTGAAACAACCCAAATATGTATCCAATGAGGAACAGATAAGATATTATAAGATATTGCTCAATAATGAAAAGGAATAAACTACTGATAAATGCAACATCGATGAATCTTCAAAAACATAATCCTAAATCCAAGAAGTCAGACACAAAAGAGTACATTCTACATGGTTCTATTGATGTGAAACTCTAGAAAAACAAATCTAATCTGTAGTGCCAGAAACTAAATCCGTGATTGTCCAGGGCCAGAAACACGTTAGGCATGGGCAGAAGGGCATGCACAGGAGGAGGACAGAATTGACTAGGAAATGGAACTTTGGGGTGGTAGTAATATTCTACCTATTGATTGTGACACCAGTGGGTACACTGGTGTCTACATTTGCCAATGTTCATACAATAGTGTGCTTAAAACGCATGTATTCTTGGCTGGGTGTGGTGGCTCATGCCTATAATTCCAGCACTTTGGGAGGCCAAGGAGGGCAGATCACAAGGTCAGGAAATCGAGACCATCCTGGCCAACATGGTGAAATCCTGTCTCTACTAAAATACAAAAAATTAGCCGGGCATGGTGACACATGCCTGGAGTCCCAGCTACTCAGGAGACTGAGGCAGAAGAATCACTTGAATCCGGGAGGCATGGGTTGCAGTGAGCCGAGATCTCACCACTGCACTCTAGCCTGGGCAACAGAGCAAGACTCCATCTTAAAATAATAATAATAATAATGTATTCTTATTGCATGTAAATTATACCTCAGTAAAGCTATAAAAACAAAGCTGAAATAATTCCCAGTTAATGCCCCAGCAATACCTATACCAGACAGCAACAGTGATGACAAAAAAAGAACCACAAATTGAAAAGATACTTAATAGGTTAATAGGTAGATGTAGACAGGCTGGATTGCCATCAAAAAAAAAAAAAAAAAAAAAAAAAATAGGACTCCCAAAATGCAATGACTTAAATAAGAAAACAAGATAGGGATTTATGTCTCATGTAACCATCTAGTTAGGGTGTGCACCTTGAAGCCATACATCAAGCTCTGCTATCCTCTGCCAGTGGTCTTATTCTAGGGTTGGCAGGCCCACAAATGGGCCTATGGACAGAATTTAGGAGGCCTGTGAACCTGAGAGGGAAAAAAATTACATCTTTATTTTCACTAGCTTCTAAATGAAGTTTAGCAATTTCTTCAATGATGAATAGTAACAACAAATCACAGTAGTATTAGCAATGCCTGTGGCTTAGTCAGCAAGTTGAAATCACAGATATTTTCATATCATAATATAGGTAATAAAGAATCTTGAAATATCACTCATAATTATTGCTTTGAAATTACTGTAAATAAAAGACCTGGCTGCTAAATTTTGTTATTTAGTGTGTTAATAAAAAATTGCTATATGACTATATAACAAATTAGGTTCTTTAAAATGTTTATAATTGTACCTCAGTATAATTGGCCTTAGTTGTAACTCTATACATTTTATTTTATGCATTTGGAAAAGAGGTCATAGGACTGCAAACGGCCCATGTCACAAAGAATTTTTAAGAACCCCCTGTTCTGGGATATTGTCATCACCTCTGTGGTCTAAGCTAGGCTGCTGCCCCCTCTATTTTACACAAATAGGAAGAGGAAAGAAAACCTGGAGGAGGTATGACACACATGGCCTCTGCTTACGTATCAGAGAACTCAGTGTCCTGGCCACACTCAAATACAATGGAGGCCAGGAAAGGTTATGTATCTCAGCTAACATATGCCCAGCTACAAGTTTTATTACAACTGATGAAAGAGACAACTAGCAGGCTCTGTACATTGATTCAATCCTGTCTGAGGATGACCATATAGAAGCTTAAGGAGAGGAGACAAGTGAGTCAAAACACAGTGGCCAAGTTTCTGATTTGGGATACCATTCACAAAGACGGGGAGAAGAGGAAGCAGGAGACATTTGGAAGAAGAAAAAACACTCCAATTGGACAAGTTGACTTTGAGATTCCTACGAGCAGGGGTATACTGACAAACCTGTTCTCCCAGAAAACAAAAACAAACATCCTGTTTACAGCCTTTGATGATTTCCATGACGCAGATGTACCCATCATGGCCTATTTCAAGCTACCAAGATGATGTCACTGAATAAGCAGTTGGAAAGAAATGTGCATGAACAGGCTTTCATAAGCTAGCAAAAGCTGGGTTCAGCTCACCTCCACCAGTGAGGATTTCCAAGTGGAGACTTCTTAAAGACACTGGGATATGCAGAGCTCATGCTAAGGAGTAGAATCTAAGTGAGACATTGATTTTGGAATAAATGAGATTATCTGGCCATAGGATTCTAAGAAAAATTCTGATTTGCAGTTACTTATGGTTTAAACAAATGTGATCTTGATTAAGGGTTCCAAGTAGAAAGTAGATGCAAAAATAAGTATGGTATAGAGGATGGGGTTAATAAATTTCCAAAACTCTGCCATCAGTAAAATTCCTTCTGACAAAGAAGCTCTCTGGCCACTCTCAAAGGAGCCAACTCTAACCAAAGCTGGTAGTGCATCAGTGGAAATGTCAGACCAGGGATATGAACCACAGAACTGCTTGGTTGTCCGGACTGGAATCTTGTGACGTATCAGCAATCCAAAGTAGGTGGATTCAGCCTGAGGTGATTCTCCTCTCAAATGAGGGACTCTCTGAAGGAATCTCCTCTAGAATGTCTATCAGTCTAATGAAGGCACAGACGCATAAGGAGATACAACAATGTAGCACATATTATTACAAAGCTACACATATGAGACTATAAGAGCACAAAGGAATAAATTATCAATGAAAACGATGGAGGAAAGAACAGTTGGCATTACTGTTTCCCTTACAACATGTTTCTGGGTGTTAAGTCATAGTTAGAAAGTTTTTCCCGCTCAAAGATTATACAGGTATTCATCCACGTTTTCTCATTTTTTTACTTGTAAAGTTACATTGTCTATAAATATCTGATCTACTTGGAATTTATCCTGTTGAATGGTATAAGATACCAATTTCATTTAACTTTTTCCATATGGCTCTCCAATTATCCTAATCCTCTTATTAAAAATTCTATCCTATATCCTCACTGATTTTTAGTGCGGCCTCCATAGCATACTAAATATGTATATATAATGAGGTCTATTTCTGATTTTCAATTCTGTTACATTGTCTTTTTATTCATGCATCAATACCATCCTACTTTAATTATAAAGATTTTTACAAGTAAGTTTTAATATCTAGTAGAGCTAATCCTACCCACACCCAACACTTTTGGCTTTTCTATTCCCCATACATTTTGTAACTATTCTCTCTATTTATCCTTTCAAGCGAGCCTTCTAACTGGCCTGTCAGGCCCAAAAGATATTTAGGACACTGTTATTGTGATTTTATTAAATGTATAAGTTAACTTTGGAAGACTAAACAAGATCCTTATGATGCTAAGTTTTTCTATCCAAGGACATGGTTTCCTTTACATTTGTTCAACTTTGTTTTCTTCAGTAGTGTTTTGTGAGTTTTCCTCATATAAATCTTGGATACTTGTGCTAAATGTACACTTAAGTATTTTATTATCATTTTGCTAACATATATTGGATTGTCCCTTCCATTTTAGCTTCTCTCTCTTTTTTGTCTATATACACAAAAGCTATTGTTTTTTTATATATTAATTTTATTTCCCACTATTTTACTAAATTATTTTATTATTTGTAGTCATTTCTCCATTGATACTTTGGGGTTTTTCAGATAAATAATAATTGCATCTGAAAATAAAGATTATTCTATTTCCTTTTCAATTCCAGGGTCTCGAATTGCTTTCTCTTCTCTAACTGCATTAGCTAACACCTCCATCCCAATGTTCAATGTAATGACTATCTCATTACATTGGCATCCTTGTCTTGTTCCTGATTTTGGTGACAAAGCCTTTAGTGTTTCCCTTAAGTAAAATGCAAGCTTTTGAGTTAAAGTATGTATTTTATGTGTAGAGGAAATCCATAAATTTCTTTTTGTTGTGTTTTTCAACATGAATTAGGACTCCCAGGCTAGAGTGCAGTAGCGCCATCTCAGCTCACTGCAACCTCTGCCTCCCAGGTTCAAGTGATCCTCCTGCCTCAGCCTCCTGAGTAGCTGGGATTACAGACATGCACCAGCACACCCAGCTAATTTTTATATTTTTTGGTAGGATGGGGTTTCACCATGCTGAGCAGGCTGGTCTCAAACTCCTAACTTCAAGTGATCCACCTGCCTCAGCCTCCCAAAGTGCTGGGATTACAGGCGTGAGCCACCGCACCCAGCCAACATTACATTTCATTGTCGCTTCTCTTTAGACTTTCCTTGTTTTTGATGACATTGACAGTTTTAAGGAACAGTGGTCTGGTATTTTGTAGACTGTCCTTCCATGTTCATTTGTCTGTTGTTTTGTCAAATTTCTGACCTGGGACTAATTTTGTCAAAGTCCTTTTGTGCAGTTATGAAGATAATTATGTAATTCTTCTCATTAGCTGTATTAATGTGATGAATTACATTAAAAACAGAACAAAATGTATATTCCTGGAATAAAACTCTCTGAATTATGATGTACTATTTTTTTCTAATGTTTATTTGGATTGCTTGCCAATATTTTATTTAAGATGTATATCTCAATATTCATAAATCTAAAGTTCTTGGTACAATATCAGGTTTTAGGAAATACATTATACTGATTTCAGTAGAATTGATTTGGAAGCTTTTTGTTTTTATTTGTTTCTAGTGCTCTGAACTTATTTAAGTAATGTTGGGATTGCCTGATCTTTAAAGTCTGGTAGAATTCCACTAGCCTGGTTTGGTGCATTCAGCAGCAGTGCTCTACTACTTTTTTCACTGTTCTCTATTTTTTTGATGTCTCTCAAGTCAATTTTGATAGGTTGTATTTTCTGAGTTATCCATTTTATCTAGATTCTCATCTGTAGTTGCTTAAAATTGTGAAAATCATCTTGTGACTTTTAAACTTTTCCCCCTTTTCAGGTTTTCCCCCCAAAGATGTCTAATTTTGCATATTTGTGTTTCATTCCTTTTAAATTGATTAGATTCACTAGTGGCTTATCTATTTTTTTATTTTGTTTAAAAAAAAAACCAGGTTTTTGTTTATTCTACTATTTTTCTATATTTTAATGCATTACTTTTGCTTTTACCTTCCCATAAATTACTAGCTTTTGCTTTCTTTTGATTTACTCTGTTTTCCTTTTTCTAACTTTTTAACTGGGTGTTTAATTCATTGAGTTTTATCTCCTCATTTACATAGGTAATTAATGCTACAAACTTAACTGATAATTGTTTTAACTGTATCTCATAGATTCTAATATAATATGCATTAATTATAGTTACTTTCACAATACCCTATTGATTTTACTTGGTATTTTTCTTTGAGTCAAGAGTTGTTTAGAAACATTATTAACTTCAGAGTGGAATGGTATTTGGGGTTTTTGTTTTACAAATTTCTATTAAATACCTGAATTCTAAGAATGCTGCCTTTATTATTATTTCCACCAATTAGCATTTATTGAGGTTTTCTTCATGACTTAAAATATAGAGAATATTTGTAAAGGTTTCATATGTTCCTCTAAAGTTATATTCTCTATTATTAGAATTCAGAGTTCAGTATATATCTACATGATCTGTCTTTATTGTTATTAGTTCTTTTATAACCTTACTAACTTCGTTCACTTGGTATGCCATAAATAAGTCACATATTAAACATGGCTATCCTTAAAGTGAATTTCTCTAGGTCTTCTTGAATCTCTTATATTTTCTGCTTTAAGCATGTATCTCTGTATTCAGTGCATAAATATTCATTGCTTGTGTTTTAATTATGCTTTTGCATATATGGTATCCCGCTTCATCTCTTAATACTTTTTTGGCTATGAATGTTACCTTATCAAATACTAAGATTTCCTTTCCCTTTTTTTAACCTGGTATATAATTGTTCAATCTCTGATTTTCTTAAGATTTAATAAACTTTTTACTTTAGGATAGCTTCAGGTTTACAGAAAAATTGGAAGAATATTACAGGAAGTTCTTCTATACCCTGTACCCAATATCCTCCATTTCAACATTATTATAGCATAATTTGCCTCAACTAATAAAACCATACTGATACTTATAATTTGAAGTCCATACTTTATTCAGAATTCCTTAATTTCCACCTAATGTGCTTTTTCTCATCCACAGTCCCATCCAGGGTACCACATTAGATCATTTCTTTTCCTTTTTGAGGCAGAGTCTTGCTCTGACACCCAGGCTGGAGTGCAGTAGTGCCATCTCAGCTCACTGCAACCTCTGCCTCCCAGGTTCAAGCAATTCTCCTGCCTCAGCCTCCTGAGTAGCTGGGATTACAGGCATGCACCAACACACCCAGCTAATTTTTATACTTTTTGTTAGAGATGGGGTTTCACCAAGTTGGCCAGGCTGGTCTCAAACTCCGAACCTCAAGTGATCCACCTGCCTCAGCCTCCCAAAGTGCTGGGATTACAGGCGTGAGCCACCGCACCCAGCCAACATTACATTTCATTGTCGCTTCTCTTTAGACTTTCCTTGTTTTTGATGACATTGACAGTTTTAAGGAACAGTGGTCTGGTATTTTGTAGACTGTCCTTCCATGTTCATTTGTCTGTTGTTTTTCTCATGGTGAAAAAGAGTTCATGGGTTTAGGGAAGGAAGAGCACAGAGCTAAGTGGTCTTCCACTCATCACATCACATCAAGGATGCATGCCGTCAGTATGACATCACTGATGATGTCAGTCTTGATCACTTGGCTGAGCTGATGTTCGTCAGGTTTCTCCACAGTAAGATTACTCTTCCTTCTGCCCCACCCTGCTCTTTACTGTACTCTTCCAAAAGACGTCACTAGTTCAATTCCACACTTAAGGATTGGGCAGTTCTGTTCCATCTCCTTGAGTGGGGAGAATCTGCATATATTATCTGGAATTCTTCTGTACAAGAGATTTGCCTATTA
This sequence comes from Piliocolobus tephrosceles, assembly GCF_002776525.5. Taxonomy (NCBI): domain Eukaryota; kingdom Metazoa; phylum Chordata; class Mammalia; order Primates; family Cercopithecidae; genus Piliocolobus; species Piliocolobus tephrosceles. The sequence goes on along the minus strand of NC_045446.1, from coordinate 104,307,731 downwards.
TCCCTCCCATATTTGTTTATTCAATAATTTATTTACATCAGTGTGAATTCATAGATATTTATTTCATACTTTGGGACATAATCCAACAGTACATTATTTTGTTACTCAAACTGTTCTACTTTGGCCATTAGCTCTTTCCATTGGTTCCTGTGTTCCTTTGTTTGTTTGCTTCTTTTGAGTATTTCTTGCTTTCTGACACTCTTCAGAAAGAGTGTGCTTCAGGCTCATCTTGTATATTCCCTATCCCAGCCCTAAAATCAGCCATTTATCCAAGGAGCCCTGATTCCTTTTACTGGAGAATGATATTGGAAACAAAGATCTAGACACTGGCTTTGTTTGTTACGATTGGGGTGTCTTTGCTTCTAGGCCCTCTCAGAAGACAGTGCTCAGAAATACTGGCCAGGCATGGTGCCCCATGCCTATAATCCTAGCACTTTGGGGGGTTGAGATGGGAGAACTGTTTGAGGCCAGGAATTCGAGATCAGTCTGGTCAACATAGCAAGACCCCATCTCTAAAAAAAAAAAAAAAGAAAAAGAAAAAAAGAAATATACGTATGATACTAGCCAGTAATACATGCGTATCTATAATTATACATAAAACATCTGTTTCAATCTATATTAAGCTATGCATGGGCTCATACTGATATTTCTCTCATCTATTACCACACAGTTCACACACTAGTCTTCACCTACCACATCGATAATGAGGAATCTGGCTCCCACTATCTGTCATCTATTTATTTATTTATTTATGTGTTCACCCCCCAGCATACACGTACAATGGTTTGAGACCTGTTAACTGAGAGTACAGTGTTTATAAGCAGTTCTTTTTGTCTTTCATCTTACAGACTCTATAAATTTCCAAAGCAGCTTAGGTCAGCACCTTTCTCCAGCAAGGTTATGTCATACATTTGTAATACAGTTAAATTTGTAATACAGTTAAAACACTGTGTTCTACCCTTTAGTCCCTCAATCTCCTAATTGATTTTTTTATTTTGCATACATTAAGATTCACTCACCCAGGGACAGTGGCTCACGCCTGTAATCTCAGCACTTTGGGAGGCCAAGGTGGGTGGATCGCGAAGTCAAGATATCGAGACTATCCTGGTCAACATGGTGAAACTCCATCTCTATTTAAAAAATACACAAATTAGCTGGCGTGGTGGTGCACCCCTGTAGTCTCAGCTACTTGGGAGAGTGAGGCAGGAGAATTGCTTCAACACAGAAGGTGGAGGTTACAGTGAGCCAAGATCACGCCACTGCTCTCCAGCCTGGTGACAGAGCAAGACTCTGTCTTAAAACAAACAAACAAACAAACAAACGAAAAAAAAGATTCACTCTTTGTGTTATAAGATTCAAAGAACTTCTGCAATTTCATGTATACACAACCGTATCATATGCAATAATTTCACTGACCTAAAAAGTCCCCCTATTCAACTCTCTCCCCTCCCCAAACGTCTGGCAACCATTGATTAGTTTTTGATCCTATAGAACCACCTTTTTCCAGAATGTCATAGTAATGCAATCATACAGTGCATAGCCTTTTCAGATGGGCTTCTTTCTCTTAGTATTATGCATTTAAGATTCACCTACGTTGTTACATGAATTGATAGCTCATTTTTCTTATTGCTAAATATTATCCCACTATATCAATGTACTACAATTTGTTTATCTATATTCACCTACTGAAGACCTCTTGGTTGCTTCCAGTTTTGGGCAACTGTGATCAAAGCTGCTATAAACATGCATGTGCAGGTATTTGTGTGGACATAAGCATTCAAATCAACTGGATACGTACACAGGGAAAAAATTGCTATATTGAATGGTAAGACTATGTTTAGCTTTATAAGATATTATCAAAGTGTCTTTCAAAGTATCTGTGCCATTTTGGATTCCCCCCAGCAATGAGTGAGAATCCTACTGCTCTACATTCTCACCAGCAACTGGTATTGTCAGGTTTTTTATTTTTTAGTTTTAGAGATTCTAATTGATATGTAATAGTATTTCACTGCTGTTTTGTCTCCCTGACAAATAAAATTGAATGTCTTTTTAATATATTTAGTTATAATTTGTGTATCTTCTTTGGTGAGGTGTCCATTCAGATCTTTTGCACATTTTAAAATTGTTTTGTCCTATTGTTGAATTTTAAGAGTTCTTTGTTTATTCTAGATGAAGTCCTTTACCAGATCAGTGCTTTGAAAATATATTCTCACCCTCTATGGCTTATCTCTGCATCCTCTTAACAGTGTCTTTCACAGGGCAGAAGCTTTAATTTTTAGTAAAAGCTAACTTACCAGTTTTTCTTTCATGGATTGTGCTTTTTATATTATTTCTAAAACCTCAGCAACAGCTCAAGTGCACACAGATTTTCATGCATGTTTTCTTCCAGAAATTTTAGATTTTATATTTAGGTCTGTGATCCATTTAGAGTTAACTTTTCTGTCAATTGTGAGATCTGTGTCTAGGCTCATTTTTTTAGTATGAACGTCTAATTGTTCCAGCACTATTTGTTGAAAAGACTCATTTTTTCCATTAAATTGCCTTTGTGCCTTTGTCAAAAATCAGTTGATAATTGTATATGTTTATTTATTGGCTACTATGTTCACTTGATTAATGTGTTAATTCTTTCACCAACACTGCATTGTCTTGATAACGGCAGCTTTGTAGTAAGCCTTGAAGTGGGACAATGAGATTCTTCCAATTTTGTTCTTCTTTCTCAGAATTGGGTTAGTTATTTTGCTTTCTTTACCTTTCCATATAAAATTTCAGTCAGTTTGTTGATGGCTACAAAAAAATTGCTGGGATTTTTATTGAAATGGTATTGAATCAATAAATTAAGTTGGGAAGAACTGACATTTTAACAATATTTAGTCTGTCCAATTCATGAACATGGAATATCTCTCCATTTATTTAGATTTTTAAAAATTTCTTCCATTAATGTTTCATAGCTTTCTACATACAGATCCTGTATATATTTTGTTAGATTTATACTTACGTATTTCACTTTTTTTGGTGCTATTGTAAATGGTTTTCTTTTTTGTAATTTCAAATTCCAATTGTTCATTGCTAGTATATAGGAAAACAATTAAATATTATATATTGACCTTGTTTCCTGAAACCTTGCTATATTTACTTAGTAGTTCCAAGAACTTTCTATAGATTCTTTGGGTAGATTCTATATAGACAGTCATGTAATTTGTTAATAAAAACAGCTTTACTTTTTCCTTTCCAATATCTATGTCTCTTATTTTTCCTTCTTGTTTTATTGCACTGGCTACTACTTCCACTACATTGTTGAACAGGAGTGGTGAAAGAGGACATTCTTGACTGGTCCCAATCTTGGGGAGGTGTTTAATCTCTCAAGTACCATTCTTCTTTTTTAAAAAATCTTTCTGAATCTGTGTTGTAAGTATGTCTCTTATGTAAGCCACAGCGTTGGATTTGGCTTTGTTAACCAATCTAAAAAGATTTTCCTTTTTTTTTTTGAAACAGGGTCTCACTCTGTACCCCAGGCTGGAGTGCAGTGGCACAAACATGGCTCCCTGGGCTCAAGTCATCTTCCTGCCTCAGCCTCTTGAACGGCTGGGGCTACAGGCACACACCACCACATCTGGCTAATATATAATATATATAATTATATATAATTAAGAGTCTTGCTCTGTCGCCCAGGCTGGAGTGCATGGAATGCAATGGCACAATCTTGGCTCACGGCAACCTCCGCCTCCCAGGTTCAAGCAATTCTCCTGCCTCAGGCTCCCAAGTACCTGGGATTATAGCTGCCCACCACCATGCCCAACTAATTTTTGTATTTTTAGTAGAGACAGAGTTTCACCATGTTGGCCAGGCTGTCCTCAAACTCCTGACCTCAAGTGATCTGCCCGCCTCAGCCTCCCAAAGTGAATTATTTATGTATTTTGTAGAGACAGAGTCTTGCCATATTGCCCAGGCTAGTCTCAAACTCCTGGCCTTAAGTGATCCTCCTGCCTCAATCTCCCAAAGTGCTGGGATTATAGGCATAAGCCACTGTACCTGACCTGAAAATATACTTTAATTGGTGAGATAAGCTAATTTATATTTATTGATGTGGTAAACATGTTTGGTGTCAGTATGACATATTGTTTTATGTTATAATCATATATATTCATGTCTTTATAGGGTCTAGTTTATTCGCTTGATTTTTTACTGTTATTTAGTGAAATTTATATTTTTGTTCTAATGATTATGTCTATTTTAATCCATTTATATAACCCTTCTTTACTTTTTTTCTTGGTAAATGACTATTGTTTCCCTCTAATGAGCAATATTGAAAGTAACTATAAACCTCTTTTGCCCCAACTCTCCCTTTTCCTCAATATCTAATTCGAAGTAATGTCCTTTTACTTCTGTTAACAACTATAAGGCAAACAACAAGCTAATTCTACTTTTCATAGCTCTCCCCACTCCCCCACCAATTTTTTATGGTTGTACTATATCTACATTGTCAGAGCACACAACCATTGCATACTATTCTCTATTCCTTGTAAGCATAATTTAGACTTATTTCTGTAAATAAATATATGATTCATTCTTACTATAAATCCTTATATCAAACTTTTCAATTACGTTGGTTGTTTAATGTTCATGCTGTTTAGTAGATTCCTTAGGAAGGATCTGGGCAAAATAGTCCCTGAATTCTAATGTTTTCATTAGAACTTGCCTGTGACTCTTATAATGAAAGGTCAGTTTGTCTTCTTACAAAATTTCTGGCTCATATTTTCTTTCCTTGATTTTCTTAAACATTTTACTCTACTAATGTTGACAAAATATTGATGTTAAAAAGCAAAGAAAATAGAATTTAAGAAAAGACATAAATAAGGATAAAGTGAGATGCTACATAAGGAACAATTTACAAAGAAGATATGATAATAATAAATGTGAATGGCCCTAGCAAAAAATCTCAACATACATAAGTGGGAACAGTCAGAATCACAAGCTAAAATTGATATAGCCACAGCTATAGTGGGAATTTTTATTAGCCCTCTTTCAGAAACTTATAAATCAAAAAGACCTTAACTTAGTAAATGGAGACAAGGTCTAAACACAATTGATAAACATAAACTTGATCTAACAGATAAACACTGAGAAGCAGGGGGACAGTTTAGCATAGTGAATTAAGAGATATATTTTTATCTCAGATATTGTTTGTTCTTTTGTAAAATTTGTTTGGTTCTTTCTGAGGACTAAGCTCTGATTTTTTTTATCTTGCTCAAATGCTTCTATTAATTCCAGGTCTTTAGACAAACTCAACCAATTGTCCATCCGAAAATGATTAAATTTACCTATAGCCTGGAAGCATCATTCCCCCGACTTCAAATTGTCCTGCCTTTCTGGAACAAACCAATGTATTTTTCAAATGTATTTGATTGATGTCTCATGCCTCCCCTAAATGTATATAACCAAACTGAACCCCAACCGCCTTGAGCACATGTTCTCAGGACCTCCTGAGGGCTGTGTCACATGGTCACTCATATTTGGCTCAGAACAAAGCTATTCAAATATTTTAGAGTTTGACTCTTTTCATCGACATTTCTAAGTATCTCTCCACCCTTGCTGAGATTTCTTATCTTCCATTCATTACAACATATTTTCTTTTACCTCACTGGGCATAGTTATAATAGCTGTTTCAAAGTCCTTATCTGATCAGGCCAACATCTATGTTTTCTCAGGGTTGGCTTCCATTAATTGTCTTATCTTTTGCAAAGGACTACATTTTTCTGGTTCCTCCTACGCTGAGTAATTTTGAATTGTGTCCTGGACATTGTGACTGTTACGTGGTGGAGATCACGGATTCTGTTTTACTCCTCAGAATAGTGTCGATGTTTTTGTTGTGACAGGCAATCGATTAACTTGGTTCAACTCAAACTGCAAACTGACCCAACCTGTGGTTATAAGTAACTCACATTTCAGTTGAGTTCTGACTAGCTGCAGACTGCTTTGTGTCTACCCCATAGGTGTGCTTCAGGGGTCAGCTAGAGATCTAAGCAAAGTTCATACTCAGAAACTGGGGCACGACCTTCTCTGTCTCTCTGTGTTCTAGGATTTCCCCCTCCTTCCAGTGACTGTGTTACTGCAGACTCTGCTCTCAGGTTGTTGAAGCCAAAAAAAAAAAAAAAAAAAAAAAAAAAAAAAAATGGCTTTCTATTGTGTTTTAGCTACTCTCTTAGTGGACTGCCCTCAGGTTAACACATCAAAAACAGGAAACTTACCTCCTCTTAATGGCACCTTCTTCCAAGTTTCATCTTCCCACCAAAACTTGCCTGCTTTTGTTCACTGTCTTTAGCTTTCAGGTACTTGTTTTTGGCATTTCGTTCAGAGTGGAACATTGCTGTCTGAAAGAGAGCCAGAACTCTTTTGTTACACTTAAACAAAAATTATTTCCCACCCATACTCTCCTTCCTCTTTTCCCAATACGCACCCATTCTATACTAGTTATTTCTCAGTGTTTCAATTCTTATTCAATACATGTATTTATGTATATATGTGGACTAGGAAGATATATAGTTACGAATTAGTGTTTGTATTTATTTTAATTTACATAAATACTTTAATTTTTTCATTCAAAATAGCTTTTTGAAATCTAATCATGTTGCTATACGTAAATGTAGTTCATGATGTCTGAGAACTGCATGTATTTCATTCTATGAATATACAAAGTTTAATTTATTCAGTCTCCTAAATAAATTGGATTAATCGGCCGGGTATGGTGGCTCACACCTGTAATCTCAGCACTTTGGGAGGCCGAGGCAGGCAGATCACTTGAGGTCAGGAGTTTGAGGCCAGCCTGGCCAACATGGTGAAACCCTGCCTCTACTAAAAATACAAAAAATTAGTCGGGCATGGTGGCATGGTGGCTGGTGTCTGTAATCCCAGCCGTTCAGGAGGCTGAGGCAGGAGAATCACTTTGGAGGTCTTATTTAAGAACTACTTGCTGATGTGAGGTCATAAGGAAATTATAAATTTCTTTATATTGAACTTTTAGTTACAATATTCCTATTTAGGTCTTTAATTTATTTGGATCTTTAGTATGTAGTGTGTGATAGGAATCTTTGGGTTTTTTTCAATATAGTGAAACCAGTTTCTTGATACAATTTATTAAATATAATTTTCTGATTTCTGATGTTACCATTAACCTATAATAAATTTCAAGTCTGCTTCAAAGGTATCTACTCCTTTTGATTGGTTTATTTGATTGATATTGCACTTTTTAAATTTTCTTTAGATAATTTACACTAGGGCTAATATTTTTTAAATAGTTACAATTTATAGACAATTATATTCCCTAAAATTTTAGAATTAATCAGATTCCATCTTCCACCTTAAGAATTTGATTAGAAATAAAGAAACTTTTTAAATTTTTTGAGAGAGAATTAACAACTTTATCAAATTAAGCCTTACTACATTTCAAAGCGCTACATCTTTTCATTCATTCAGGCATTTTAAAACTAATCCTTAAAAGAGTTTTCAAAATACCTCCATTAAGGACAGAGCTTCTTCAATTGTATTTTCTATAACTGAAATGCTTTTGAGTTTGTGAGTTTGTTTTGTATTCCGCTCCTTGCTGACTATCTTCATGCTAATAATTTGCTAACTCTGGTTTCTTTGTAGACAGTCACAACACCTACAAAAAACAAAGAAAAGAAGGGAAAAAAGGTCGCTTCTCCCCCATCATTCTCATACCTTGGATTTTTGTTTGCTTTATTTTATTGTTCAGGACTTCTAACACTATGTTGAACATTAATTGAGTCAATGGTGGCTAACGTCCTTGTCTCCTTGACTTTTAAAATGTTTAAGATTTCCTATTACTGAATTTTAATGCTAAGTAAATGTTGAAATACATCAAATGCTTTTATTGCAACTGCAATCCCAATCAGATAAGCCTGAGAACAGTGAAAAATCATAAGATTTTGTCTTTAATCTATTAATATATAAATGATACTACAAGATTTTTCACTCTAGAACCATTTGTACAACACTGAATTCACCCATAATCAACCACGACAAATGCACACACACCTGTATATATTTATCTAATCTACCTATATACCTTTGTATGCATATATATATGCACATACACACAGAGAGAGATAGAGAATTTAAAAATCATGTCCATGAATAAAATGGGCCTGTACTTTTCTTGTATCATACTTACCTAGTTTTAGTATAAAATATATTCCAAGCTCATAAAATTGATTGGATTGTTTTTCCTTGTTATATAAGTTAGGGATATCTGTACTCGCCAATAAAAGCATCTCAGCCTGTGACTTGCGGAGGTGGGAAAAATAGAAAAAGGTTTATCATCATGATGATTATATTCTTATTCGTACTGTTATTTATATATTACATGATTATTTTCTATTCTATTTTTAAATTGTATTTTTATCTATTTTATAATGTGAGATTTTTATATTTTCCAGAGATCTACAAAAAGCTTCTTTAGGGGGATTTCATTTATTTGCATCTCTATTTCTTGGTTGGCATTGCCAATGATTTGTCTTTTGGCTTTGCCAAGGTTTTTTTCAAAACTTCAACTTGGGTTCTGTTCATCTTTTTTAAATGATATCTCATTGTCTTGTTTCTCCTCTCCTTTGGCTTATTCTGCCACTTTGTTACCAATCACAAGGGTTTTATTGCCTGATGCTGGGGTTCAGTGCAGCCAGGCCTGAATTTTTTTCAAAGCTTTATATGTGTTCTAAAGTGTGAGAGGGGTTGACAACTACTGGTCTACAATCTTTCTTCTCAAATCTATCTGATCCTAAGATTGCTTTTGAGGCTTTTGGAAAACATATACTCCTGGACAACATAATGTAGTGATTATGACTCAGTTGATCTAGACTGAAGCCTAAGAGTTTGTATTGTTAAAAAAACTTGGCAGGTGTTTCTGACTACCAGCAAGATTTGAAAATCACTGAATTTGAGTGCCTATAAAACACTGTATAGTGCCAAAAGCATAAGTGACCTCTGAGGTTGTAATGATTTCTAAGGTTAAGAGATGTTTAGGTGGTTTGGGGGAATTCGGGGGTTACTCAGCAATCCAGGAAGAGGAGAACGTATTAGTAAAGAACAAGAGCTGAAAAACAGGAAGGTCAGCTCCTAAAAATAAAAGAAATCTTATCAAGACATCAAAAGCAAGGAAGAGAGTAGCAAGAACTAGAGTTAAAAATAGGCCACAGACAAAGCCATATTACGAATGGACTTTTACCCAAGAATTACAAGAAGCCATTGAAGGGGTTTAAGCAGGGAGACAATACAAATAGAGTTTTGCTTTAAAACGACTGGTTTAGCTACAGAAGAGGAAATTAAATGGAGGGAAAGCAGGACTGTCTTCCTTGAAGTCTGAAGACAGTCATCATCCTTCAGGTGGCCACCATAATCCAGGAGATAAATGAAGGTGGCTTGAACTATGATACATTTGGAGAGAAAAGGACTATTAGGCATGACTAAAAGATATAGATGTTACTGGATGTAAGGCATATATGAAAACAAAGAGTAAACTTATCATCACCAGTTTATTGCTCATAATTATTCTCTGAGCTATATATTTTGGATCAAATATATCTACAACTGTTCAGACATTCTCTAAAATATTGAGGTAAAAGTGTAAATGTTTATATGTTATACAAAATTGTCACAGTTTAAATAATATTGATAATAATATATAATACTATATCATCATCATCATCATATCTCATTTCCTTGTTTCTCTTCTCTTTTGGTTTACTCTGCCACTTTGTTACCAAATATTCAATTTGGTAACAAATTGAATTCAATTATACAAATATTCACTGTAAACAAATCTTCAGACTCACAATAAGTGAAAATGACTAGACAGATTAATTTCATAGTATATCACAATCCTTGTCATTTCAGCTTTGGTCTGCTCTAAACTTATCCATCTCCATCCATTACTGGAACAACTCCGCAAAGTCCTTATGCCCTAAAACATCACCGATACCATTAAAGTCACTAACAGAGACTGAACTCAGAATAAAGGAAATCATAGAGAAACTAGATCAGCAGATCCCACCCAGACCTTTCATCCACGTGAACACCACCACCAGCGCCACACACAGCACAGCCACCATCCTCAACCCTCGAGATATGTACTGCAGGGGGGATCAGCTGGACATCCTGCTGGAAATGAGGGACCACTTGGGACACAGGAAGCAATATGGTGGGGATTTCCTGAGGGCCAGGATGTCCTCCCCAGCCCTGATGGCAGGTGCTTCGGGAAAGGTGACTGACTTCAACAATGGCACCTTCCTGGTCAGCTTCACTCTGTTCTGGGAGGGCCAGATCTCCCTGTCTCTGCTGCTCATCCACCCCAGTGAAGGGGCATCAGCTCTCTGGAGGGCAAGGAACCAAGGCTATGATAAAATTATTTTCAAAGGTAAATTTGTTAATGGCACCTCTCATGTCTTCACTGAATGTGGCCTGACCCTAAACTCAAGTGCTGAACTCTGTGAATATCTGGATAACAGAGACCAAGAAGCCTTCTATTGTGTGAAGCCTCAACACATGCCCTGTGAGGCTCTGACCCACATGACCACCCGGAATGGAGAGGTATCTTATCTTACGGACAAGGAAAAGAGCCTTTTCCACAGGTAAGTATACTTTTCATCTATACTGAGAAGTGTTCCCTGAAAAGTGCCCCAGTCAGAGCTACATTGCCCATTGCAACACTGAGCATGACTCAGAGGCTTCCTCTACTCAAGGTAAGACATGTGGTGTCTTCATGGGGCCTCTACTCACCACTCTATGCCAAAGTTTGCATTTTCACTATATTGTCCATTCAGTCATGTGTTTTGCTATATCTGTTCTTCTGTGTGTTCACAGATGTTCCACTGAAAAAAAGATTCCTTGATAAGTGTATGATAAAATCCATGCTCCTTCACCTCCCATATCATATTTTGTTGTTTTTGCTCTTAAATATCTTTGCATTGATCCATTTTCCACTATGCACACAGACCATAATCATCTCATCTAGATTACCCGTACCCGCTTCCCAACTGGTCTCTCTCCCAGCAGTCATACCCTGTCTCATCCATTCTCGACACTGAGTGATCTTTCTGAAAAGCCAGTTCCTACTGGTTTTCTCCAGTTGCTCCCATGATCAGATATTCCTCAGTATATACCTCTCAGGGTGGAGAAGTCCTTCTTACTCCTCATGTTGTGACCTAGTGATTCCTGCAAACCCCTAGTTCAACAGACCGCCACAAACCGGGGTGGAAGCATGTTTCCTCTATCAATCATGGCTGCAATAATGCCAAGCTTTTCTCCCCCGACTCACAAACAGATGCTCACTTTTTGGTTTCCCTGTTATCCACTAACCTGAAGACCACTTTGTTGATTAGAATGAACCATCAGGGTTGCTACATCGGCCACTTTGAGGATTTGCAAAGGGTAACTATCTGTTATTACAAATCCCAGAACTGTGAGGCAATCCCTAAGACATCTATCAGTTTCAGAGACTTCTGCTCATTTGGTAACTTTCCATAAGTCTCACAGGCTCAGTCCATTTCCTTTTTTCTTTCAATTCTGCCAGTACCTTTTTATTTTCCCCTACGAAGATTTATTTCTCCTAAGCTTGGTGACAGAGTAGAATGCTAGGTTCACAGCTATCCCATTCTAGCAGTTTTCAAAGTCAAGTTTAGAGTCTTTTTACCACAATCTTTCAAAAAAATATGCTAAGAGTAGGCACCAAACATGACAAAATAACACGCATTCCAGAATCTTATCTCATTATCTAAGTTTTGGCTCCTGATCTAGTCCCTGGCTCCCTTCTGAAAAGTAAAAGCACAGTTAAGTTTCTGTTCCCTCCTTTTTATCTCTCATGGTACAGCTCATCAAATCACTTCCTACCTGTCAACCATCCTTATGCCTAAATCCTAGAAAGGATGAAAACATGCTGATCCTTTCCTTCTCAGGATGGCATGTGGAGAGACATCCATAGCAGGGAATCAGGTACCACTTATATCTGTTATACTTGGCACCTAGGTCCCCATTCTCCCCTTAATCCTTTTCTTCCTTCCTCCACTTACATGACCATATACAGAGGTTTGAAACAAAGTGTGAGTTCAAGCTTTCAAGCAGGAAGAGAGTCATCTTTCATCAGTTGGAGGAAAGAAATGTAAGGTACATTTATCAACACATGAGATGCAACAATACTTTCTGCCAGTCACTTTGATAGATATCAAGGATACAGCAGTGAACCAGACACATGCATTACCTTCCTTCATAAAGCTTATGATCTTCAGAAAGCAAGTTTGTTGGAAAAGTCAAAGGTAATCATAGCAGGAAATGTGGATTAAAAATGAAGCAGAGGCCCTCTGGTCTACCTACCATCTAAAAAGGCTGGATTCCTTGGGTACATGATGGGGAGACAGTAAAGGGATGTAAGCAGTAGTGCAGTTGGATTTGCAATGAGAAAGGGTGCTCTGGCAGTCAGATTGAAAAATTTAGGTGGGATAAAACTGAGACCTGCATGGCCAATCAGAGGCTCACAGTAATCCAAGGAAACTATTCTGCAAAGTTGAACAGGAGATGTGGAAGCAGAAAGAGAGAAGAGAACTTGTAAATTAGATAAATATTTTGAATCTAAAATTCCAAGACACACTGATTACATGTGGCAGATCAGTAGAGCTGCCCTGGACTTCAGGTGCTCTCAGCAGGGTAGAAAGCCTTTCAAAATCTTCACTCATTTACAATACCCAATATATCTAAAATTTACAACAATAATAATAGCTTCCAGTTATAGAAAATTAAAATTTTTCCTTCACTCACAAGGAGATGATTCACTTTGATGTTACGTGGGCATAGAGCAGGCTAATTTATTGTTCTATTTTTTTTTTTTGAAGGTCCAAAGTGGGAGTTGAAATGATGAAGGATCATAAACACATTGATGTCGCTAATTGTAACAGTAAGTTGGCTCTGTCCTGAGTTAGTTGATGCTCAGAGGAAATTTTATCAGCATTAACCTAAGTAATTGTAGTTCTCCTGGAGCACAATTCCTGGCAGATGTCTATGATGTCAATTATGCTGGACTTTAAAGGGAGAAATTAACTCAACGAAATGATATTCAAAATGTTTATAGGAGATGACATCTTGACATATCCAAAAGCAGAAAGTATTAGTATCCTACATTCGTATTTAAACCTGAGAGTTCATCTCCTAGAGTCTAAGGCACTGTGCAAATGTCTTTGAAGGATGGATACCTACAGCTTCAGAGTAGGAACGCTTTCAGTTCTGGTTTCCTAACTCTCTGTTGGCATAACCCCCTAACATTTAGTTGATGCAATTACCAATTTTATATGGAGTTTTCATCTTATTATATGTTTTAAAGACAAACACAAAGCCATGTTACTTATGAAAGAATATTTACACTACCTTAGCTTTAAGATAACTTTTTATAAAGTCTATCTTAGTTTATCGATAACATCCATCATGATACTTACTTCAACTTATAATAATTTATTGGCACCATTTATTCATTTATTCTGCAAATGTTTATTTATTTTTCCTCATATCATATGGATAATGTGCTGATGTCATAACAAGATTTGAGGGAGACACATCTCACACATGAGCATGAAAACCCAATCATCTTGCTTCTGAACTACAAAAGGATCAGCAAACATTTACTGAGCACTGAATAGATATCAGGCATTATGGACAAATGGAGAAAAATAAATGCTCAGTTAGCTTGCAATGTGAAAGACATTCAACCTATGAACTCTATGAAGACAGTAAAGAGGCAAAAGAGCTTATGTTAAAATTGGTATTTGACTGAGTCCTGAAGGATATGTGTAGTCAGAAAATGAAGAAAAACCTCATAAAGATCACGGGTAGTGTTGCTGGATTTAAGCAAATAATAATACAGGGAATCAAATGAATATGGGTAATTTGTAATTGCCTGTCATATATACATTGAGAAAAGGGGAAAATGTTGCATGGGCCATACTTACGCTAAAAAATTATTCCTTGTTAGAAGTCATACAAATTTTATATGGTGTCCTGTATTTTTTATCTAACTCTTTTTATCTGATAATTCCAGTCATGAACTAAGTCATCATGGCCTTGTTCAATAGGCCAATGGGGTGGGCATATTGTGGAATGTAGCAGAGGAAAAGCCTAGAAAGAGAGGAAGAACCTAATCATGAAGGTTCTTAAGTGCCATGCTGAGGATTTCAGTGACTATTCAGTAAACTTGAAAGCCACAGAAACCAACTGAGGAAGAAAGTGGTATAATCCACTTTGTGCTTTAAAATGCAAATTCACAAATTAACAAAATGCATGATCTGTAGAAAAACAATTTAAAATGTCACTAAGGAATATAAAATAAAATTCATATAAATAGAAGGAAAAAACACTGTCTCTGGATGGGATGACTTTATATTTAAAAGAATGTCAGTTGTCTATGTATCATTTTCTTATTGCTGCTATAATAAAGTGGCTTTTAAAAACAAAAATATATCATCTTATAGTCTGTAGTCCAGAAGTCCAGTGTTGGGCTCATTGAGCTAAGCCCAAGGTAGAGTAGGAGCATGTTCCTTACTGGAGGCTCTAGGGGAGAATCTGTTCCTTTGCTTATTCCAGGTTTTTGAGGCTGCCCACATTCCTTGTACCCCTCTTCCTCTATCTTCAAAGCCACAGCAGAGGGTCAAGTTTTCCTGTCACACCTTTGACCCACTCTTCTGCCTCCCTCTTCCACTTCTGAGGACCAGTGACATTAGATTGGGCCTACCCATGTAATCCAGGATAGTCTCTCCATCTGAAAGGCCATACCCTAGTCATATCTGGAAAAGGCAACATTGTTGCGGGAATTAAGGGACAGGAGAGACCAATGGATGGAACAGGAGGATTTTATTTAGGTGGCTACCTGGCCAGCAGATTAACATCCAAAGGCTGAGCCCTGAACAAAGACAGGGCTTGACTCTTATACATGTACCTGAAAGGGTATTGGCTAGCTTAAATATACACTTCACTAAATGGTGTAAAACCTACAAGGTGGCCAGCAAGTCTACAGAAGCAGAATAAAAGCAGTTTATCAAACAGTGACAGGTTTTACCACTCAAGCCAGGTGTTGCAACTCAGCCATATGTTGTGACCTTTGCTGTGCTGCACAGAAGGAAAAAACAGGAACTTACAAAACTTGCGAAGATAATTGTGAGAATAGTAAGGCGGGAAGGGGGAAGCTGAATGAGAAAAACTTGTTTTTCCCAACCTTGCTTCGGGATGGGAGGGAGAGACTCTGGAGCCCATCCCTTCTGGGACCTGGCTCTGCACATAATGCTACCAAAGCTTCAACAGAGCCCTGCCCTTCCCTGGGTCTTGGAGTGGGTCAGCCTAGTACAGGAAAAGTTGGTTTTCTTTTTATATCTTCTGCTTCAACATATTCACAGGTTTTAAGAATTAGGATGTGGATATCTTTGGGGGACTATTAGTTTCCCTATCTAATCAAAAATATAATGGAATCTATTTCTCAGTGGGCAGGTCTGTGCAAACCTACTCCCAAAGTTTGCGGAAGCTGAGAGGCCAAAGAAGAGTCTGACACATCCAGTTTCTCCAAAAGAAACATTTAGTAGGGACTTATAAGCAGAAGCCATGTTTATGTCTCCATTGGTGAGAAAAGATGGTGGATCTTCATACCATTACCCCCAGACCCAGGGCTTACAGAGCACAAGGGAAGGGTGGTTCAGATGGGATGTACAGGACAACTGAAGTACAATACCACCAAGGCTGTTTGACCGAAGGGCAAGATTTACCATAAGTACCTGCTGTTGTACAACAAACAATAGATAAACTGGGGTTAATCAGGAGCCAACATAGCAGATTAGCATCTAAAATGGAATTGCTTTTGCTGATATACAGAATCCTGATATTATTACCCACATACTGTTCAAAATGCTCAAGCCTATTCTAAAATTATTAAGTAAAATAAACATGTAAGAGTAATCATAAGCAAATTTGTTACAAGTCTGAGACATGGCAAAATGAACACCTGACACATAAAGATTACACAACATAGGATTTACAACAATACTATGTTGTATTTACAACAAAGGCTATGTTCTCAGCAAAGTGTGCCAGTACATTATTAGGATAAAGAATACTTACTAACTATGAAACTCAAGTTTCCAGGGTCATGGTATTCAATCATCTAGGGTGCAATGCTATCAAGCCTCATAGAAACCCATCAATATGACACTGTAATTCCAACATAATTATAGGATTATACAAACTCCCTTTAGTAAGCCAAATCACCAAGACTTAAGAGCTATTTCAGGTGCACTTTCCAATTCTGCAACCAGCACCGTTTTATCACTTTGTCCATAGGTTACAAACACAACACAACCATGTAATGATGCACAATTCTGTGGACATAGGCAGCCAGAGACTGCAAGGCCTCTGAGGAACTAAGCAAGGAGGGTAAAGCAGAGACTGCCAATGGTTCCCCAATATTCACTGCCTCCTCCTTCTTTAGTAATAGAAACCAGTTTGTGGCTAGACCCATGGCCATCCTTCCTTATATCTAGTTGTGACCATGACTAAGTTTTTTCCAGGAGTGTGAGTGGGAAACTTCTAGGTCATGCTTTAAAAGCAAAAAAACTTGCCCTCCTTATCCATTTCCTCCCTAACTACTAGCTGAACTTTAGATGTAACGTGAGAATGGCAAGAGCCAGGTTAGACCATGAGATTGAAGCCACATGGTAAGAATGGTATAGCCATAACATAGAAGAAACAAGAGTCCCTAACACCATGCAATGGCATATTAGCCCTGTCCTTCTCACTCCAGGCCTGTTGTGTGAGACAGAAATAAACTTTTTTTTTTTAAGTCATTATTATCTTGGTCTTTCTTACAGCATTCAAACTGGTTTCCTATCTCATACACAACGTAGTATCAGTACAGAAGTCCTGATGTAACAAGTCCTAAAATACAAGGCATCGGCTCAGTGATGGGATGGCAGCATAGATAGTGGCAAGGAAACATGACAGGAGAAATTGGATGACCTTTGTTATGCTATAACAAGACATTTGCTGCACTGCTACCTACTCGTAATAGAAGGCAGACCATGTGCAAACAGAGCCTGAAACTCTAGTGAAACTTCCTGGAATATCTCAGAATATTGGTTTGTAATAGATGTTGCATGGTGCTTTTAGCAAAGTCTAGTTTTTAAAAAAAAATTGTCAAGCTAGGTGACTAATATACTATTTGAGGTTTTTATTTTTAATGTACTTATTTTAAGCCATTTTTTGAACACGGAAAAAATAAGATTATTCATTCCTTCATTAATGAAACAAAGGTAAAGAATTTTATACAACGGCACCAACTGGCAGACCACTAACATCATTCGGGTAAGAGACAAAGACAGAAGTCACCACAGAATCAGGAAGAAAGGACAGAACGTCAAAGAAAGGATAGAACGTCAAGATTTAGCTAATGACCAAATTTAAGAGAAAAGGAATTAGACAGGAGGCAAGATGACTCAAAATCTCTCAAAAGAATAAGTAGAAATGCCTGAAGCAAAGCTAATGATCAAAGAATAGGACTAGAAAGGGACAGAGAAAGGACATAGGCATTACAGGAAGGGGAAAAGACAGCAAGAAAACAAAGGACCAGGAAAGAAGGCTAGATGTCTAACTTATGCCAATAAAATCATTTACAAGTGTCTTTGTTACCAGAGAGTGAAAAAATAGAAGAGAAATGCCAAGTTGGAATGAAGCCTCCTGTCCCTGGTGGGTATACTTTACAAAGAAAATGGATAACAACATTTTGCAACCAGGTTCAGTTAGACACAATTAAGATAAACGGCTGTTTGAAAGGCAAACTCATTTAGCTCCTGGGAGATTCCACGCTACGTCAGTGGATCTACTACTTACCCAAAGTTGTAAAAAGTAGGTAGTTACTTTATATTCTCTTAGAAATTCAGGCTGGTTTTAAAGTACTTTTAATGAAGTCTCTATTCTCTGATTTGAACTATTTTGTTTTTTACTTCATTTAGCTTTCTGGATTTGAGCCTTTAAATTTAAAATGTATTTTATTCCCTCTTTCATAAGAAATGTTGGTCCTCTTTTAAAATTCCAATGAAAACTTTACATTTTTTATTGACATTTTACATGTATGAACTGGGGGTACCGTACCCCAGAGAGTAGAAAGACTCCAGTGAGCAATTATCTAGGTGGGGTATTTTAAATAATTGATAGGACATTCTTTTTCATGAATATTAACCATTATCTTCTAATTAAAACATCTATTTATTTTTTTATCAGCACTAAAGTTTTTTGATCTTCATGAAACTGGACTTTTTAAGAAACATTTGCTTCTGGATGCAGAAAGACACACTCAGATTCAATGGAAAAAACATAACTATCCCTTCGTCACTTTCCAGCTCTACTCTCTGATAGGTCATGATTATATCCCTCGGGAAATTGACCAGCTATCAGGTGACAAAAACACAGCCATCGTCATCACCTTTGGCCAGCACTTCAGACCATTTCCCATTGACATTTTTATTCGCAGGGCCATTGGTGTCCGAAAGGCTATTGAAAGACTATTCCTAAGAAGCCCAACCACTAAAGTGATTATTAAGACAGAAAACATCAGGGAGATGCACTTAGACACAGAGAGGTTTGGAGACTTCCATGGTTATATTCAATATCTTATCACGAAGGATATTTTCAAAGACCTCAACGTGGGCATCATTGATGCCTGGGACATGACCATTGCATATGACACTAATAATGTCCACCCACCTGATCATGTGATTGGAAATCAGATTAACATGTTCTTAAACTACATTTGCTAAGGGATAAATACTATACAAAATCACTAGGAATCAATCTCTGCACATAATCCCACATGTATTGTAAAGTCAGTTTTATTCATTTTAGGAGCTAAGGAAAATAAATTTAGAAGAATCTTTTTTGGGAGGAAGGCTATGTAAGGACAATGACAACTGATATGGGATGCAAAACCAAGAGAATCAGACATGTAGAATGACTATACCATGCCTGGTTCTGATGCTTCTTTAAAATATTAAAGAATTTTTTTAAAAGTCATGTTATTAAGCTGATTTGAAAATATCTGTACAAATTCATGATGCTTTCTATTTCCAATATAGATATTTCCTAGCTCTGTCTATTGAAAAGGCCTAGAAGCAATAATAACCCATTAGCAATAATCACTCCAAGCACCCTGACTGTGGTCTCTAAGAACCCTTCCTTAACAAAAGAAAACAGGCATCCTTGAAGGAAAGGCTTATTCCAGGACTGGAACAGAAAATATATATATACCATGAGCCTGGACATCTTGTTATGCCAGAAAGCAAATAATCAAAGACAAATGGAACCATATCATGGAACAGAGGAGGTAACCCAAAGGAATCTCTTCATTGGCCTAGCTAGATTTAGCATCAAAAAGACTAATGACTGCAGTTAATTGAAATACATAATATATAAAATCCATGAGCTCATAATAATACAAAAAGAGACATGCAAGAATAAAAGCAAAATCTCTCATGTGTCATAAGTGGAGTTGGGTAAACCCTTATTTTGAAAATTGGCAACAAAAGGCAAATATGTGAACATTTATCCTCTTTCCTCTTAAAGGGAAAATCAATAACCCTAATAGATAAAGGAAATTTCTTCTTTTTGGAAGAATTACAGCTAATGAATACAGAAAGAATGACAGAATTAGGAAATCACCATTTAAATACTTCTACTTATATAAGTAAGTAAGTAAGGCAGAGATCATCAGTGAATGAGCTTTTTTAAAAGTTTGATTGGAACTTTACTATGGATATAGCAGGCTGTCACTTCTGAATCTGCTGCTCAAACTTAGCTTTATTAACAGCAGGACAACCTGTCATTATGTCCTACATGATCTGATGCAATGTAAAGTATACAACACCAACTATGAAGCAGTATTCTTGGAATGCTTTTTACCCTAGATCATCTCATCCAATGACTCCAAAATTTTTATTTTCAGCTTTCTAGTCTAATGCCAACTTTACATGAGACATCTCCACTTACACTTGACAGACCTCAAATACAGCATGTTAATGCCGAAAGAAATATCTCCTCTCTACCAAATTTTCACCTCTTTCTGTGTTCCATTTCTTGATCAATGATATTAGTATCCACTCAGTTTTCAAAGCTGGAAAACCATATTTTGTTTAAGTAAACAATTATTGGCATCTACTCTGTGCCACATGCTATGTTAACCAATTTTGATACAAAGGAACAGGGCAAAACAACCATCATCCTCAGTCTTGTGGAGAAGACCAAGCAGGTAGATTCAAAGCAATGCAGTATCACAAGAGTCAAGAAGTTATAGAAACACACCAACAAACAAAACCTGAACTCTGTGATAGAGAGATGCTATCAAGTTTTATAAGAGGAAGTATTACCTGGACTCATTCGTGAAGAATGAGAGAGTCCAGTTGACAAGAAGGAAGGAGAGAGAGAAGTGGGACAAACTTGTTGAAAAAAAGGCTCATTCAGGAAATGGCAAAAATTACGAACCTTTAGTGACACAAAACAATGAGAGAAAAGCGGGGAGGCAGCACCCAAATGATGAAAGATTTATATGACATGCTAAGGAATGTGGGCTTTATCTTAAAAGTAATGGGGAGTGGTTAAAGAACCATAATACAGACAGGACATGATTAGATTTGCCTTTCAGAAAGAGAAATGAGGCAAGATATTTAGAACTATGGCCAATGTGGCATAACAGAAATAAGAGAGATTGAGGTCTGACCTGGTTTTGAATTCCAGTGTCTTCATTTGTCAACTCAGCCAATTTAGGAATTTAATCTCTGAACTTCAATTTCCTCAATGTTAAATTCAAATAATCAAATTAGATGATATATGGAAAATGTTTACCTAGTTCTAGCACATGGTGATATTCAATCATTTTTCCCTTGAGGCAGCTGGCTTAGAAGTTTCAATGATAGCCACAAACTGGACACAAATAACTTGAAGGAGAACCCCAACATTCACTGAAGAAAATAAAGGGGAAGGAAGGTATTGGGGCAAAGGGTAAAATGAATTTAGGTTTTAGTTAAATGAGGTGAAGATTTCCATACAAATATCAAAATGCAGATGTTCTGTAGATAGAATATGAGTCTCAATTCAGGAGCGAGGTCTGTAAGACAGATGCTCAATTTGGAAGTCATCAGTATATATAGGTAGCTGCTAAAAATGAGATGTTAATATTTTCTCACACACAAAGGGAGCTCTCGTACACTCTTGGTGGGATGTAAGCTGGTACAGCCATTATGGAAAACAGTATGGCAGTTCCTCTAAAAACAGAACTACCATATGACCCAGCAATTCCTCTGCTGAGTATCCCAAAGGAAATGAAATCAGTCCTTCATAGAGATATCTGCATTCTCATGCTCATTACAGCATTATTCACAATAGCCAAGATACAGAAACAATCTAAATGCCCATCAATAGATGAACAGATAAATAAATTGCAGTATATATGTACATTGGAATATCATTCAGCCTTACAAAAGGAGATGCTGCTATATTTGCAACAACATGGGCGAACCTGGAGGATGTTATGCTAAGTAAAATAACAACATTGAAGAAAAGAAATAATACTGAAAGAAAAATATTGCTTGATCTTACTTATATATGGAACTTAAAAATTACACACAGAAACAGGGTAGAATGGTAGATATCCAGGTTGAGAGGAAGAGAAAACGGGGATACGTAGGTCAAAGGGTACAAACTTGAAGTTGTATTGGAGGAATGTCTAGAGAGCTAATGTATAGCATGAGGACTATAGTTAATATAGTATATGGAAAATTTGCTGAGAAACTAGATTTTAGGTATTCTACCTCAATTAAAAAGGTAATTGTGCAGTGATGAATATGTTAATTTATTGACTATAGTAATCATTTCCCTATGCATATGTGTATCAAAATATTACACTGTATACTTTAAATGTATGCAATAAAAAATAAAAGATACATACATAAAATTTTTTAAATGTCCGACACACAAGACAAATACGTGTCCAAATACATCAGTCTCTCAAGCCTCTGCACCACTCTACATGCTGCTCCTTCTGACTTGAATGCCCTCCTGCCCCTCCTTCCACCTGTCAAACTCCCAATCACCCTTTAAAACCCAGTTTGGATTTTATTTATTCTGTGAAGCTTTCCCTGACACCCCCAAAAAGAATAATGTTTCCACAGTGTTTTGTCATTTACTCTATAAAAGAAACAAAAACATGTATTTTAAAAAGTATCTGTCATCTCTAATAGCTTGTAAACATCTTGAGAAAAGAGACTAAGTTTTGCTTCTTTTTCCCCCAAAGAGAACTTTATTAAAACATTTACCATTTCTTTAGAAAGACGTTTTACCATCTCTTTAGAAACCTCCAGAATCTATAACCAGGAATAAGTGTTAATGGGATAAGAACCAATGAGAGGACAGCATATGATGCTGAAATGTACTTTCTTATTAATATGAATTCAATGGGCTCATGGAAGGAACCCTTTTACCAAACTGGATAGAAAGCATTTTCTGTAAAGTATCTTTAGAAAATATGTATAATTTGAAAAATGGTTATCCAAATTTAACAACGGTCATATAAAAGGCTCATAAAATGTATGTGGCTGTGTTTCTCAAGATTGTGCGGTCAACTCTGTCACCCCGTCAGCAAACTTTGTCACATTATGCCTAGACATTGTGGTTTTGTTCTTGGGGTTCTTAATAATGGTTGTGGTCTTATAAGAAAAGGAAATCTGGAAATCTTGTCCCTGTTATTAATACTCATGTCATTACTAATAAAAGTGGTTTGTTAATATGCTAAACAGGTTGTAAAAGCTGTCACTTTGCATGAAATTAACTAGGGAAATACTTCTTTATAGCATGAATATGTAAATGTTCAAAATTTCACAGTAAACTCAAGAAATCAATTTCCAGTTCTCTCACCTTGTATCCAATATAAGTGTAAATTAACTTACATTTAACCTTCCTGGGCTGAGGTAAGTAAATTTGCAAACATAGAGTTAAAAGCTTCCTTTTTATTCCCCAAAAACATTTCTGTTAATTCACAGCCCTTCCCTGGATGAGTCAAGATTTTTGACACTCTGAGGTGTCACCACAGAGCAAAGGACACCTCAGAGCAAAGTGACGGTCTCCCCAAATCTCAATTCCTCCTTCCATCTATTCAATTTCCAACAATAAAGATTTCAATTTCCAAATATATCCAAAAGATCTTCAGATATGCGGACAAGAACCCCATTCACAAAAACAAGGTGCTCTTACATAGAGTAAAAAACATTCCCTTTTTGTCAAGGTTTATTTTTCCAGTCTTCACCTGAGGCTGGTAGCTAGCAGCATCTTCTTTAAAGATAGGGTTTTCCTTCACTGAAATATACCGTGTGGCCCTTTGGCTATCTGGGCATGTTTTACAGCCTAAAGGTATAACACCGAGAGCACAGTGCAATGGCTATGGGGCTGAATGTGCTGAGCTAATCCTAACGTTTTCTGTACCTCTCAGCAGATCTCGGAGAGGCAAGGCAGATGTTGCTGAACACAGTGTTTCCCGCCACTGCTCCTGGTCTCAAAGCCTGAACTGTGTTATTTGCAGCTCTTGGTATGGAAAAAGGAGTGCTGGTGTGAAGATAAGCACCAAATAGCAGAGGGCCACATTCAACCCGAAATTTATACCCAGCGTGTGGGAACACTTGGGTTCCGTCATTGCACACTACAGAGCCTGCTCCAACCTCACAGGAGGCCAAGACATCCAGGCACCTGTGTACCTTGTGAACCTGCTCCCAGCATTCCTAAGGGTCACTTTAATCCATGGCACGTGCCTCCCCCTGACACCTGTGTGGCTACAACAAAGAGGAGGACTAGCAGATACAAAGCTGTGGGAGCAGAGCCATCAGCGGTGCAGTTGGGGCCTCCATCAAGGCATGGTTTATGAAGGCCCCTAAGTGGTCTGTGTGCCCCTTTGATGTCAGCTTCCCACCACCCTTCCTTCTCCCCTTACTTCCTGACCCCCAGCCTCTGGTTTCTCTATTCTCCTCCAACTCACCAGAGTGGAGGAAGCATCCTCCATGGAGATGCACAGCTGTGATCCTAGCTCCATGCTTGGAACCATTTTATTCATCTTTAGTCCTTAGCACTGGGCCCAGCACATAGTAGCAAGCAATAAATATTTGTCAAATACATGACGCTGTATCTCTGTGTATCCAGAACATGACATAAAACAGAAGATAAATGGTAGTGTACATTAAAAAGGGACACAGTACATTTCAGAAATTAATCAAAAATAAATCTTCTGTGAACTGAGGGAAGGAAGAATCAAAATAAAACAGAGCAGCATCATGATCATCTATGAACAAAGGACCAAAATGCTGTGTTTATAGTGAGAATAATCATGGAAACTTCTTTCCACCTCCTGATTTCTGGGTAAAGGAGGAGGGATACGGAGTTGACATTATTGTGTGGGGAAGGGACAAATAATCTAAGAAGGAGGAAACCTGGGTCTTCCAAAAAATTTACATACAGTCACTAATTGCCTTGTCTTCAAGTTCCCTCCTTTTTGATTATGCTAATGATACATACTGACAACCTGGACGATCTCAATGGAGAAGACATTGAAGCAGCTGTAAAGAAGAACAAGGTTCTGGTCTGAGAATCATTTATTCAATAAATATGTATTTACTCATCAACTATTACATGGTAGGCCTTGAGATGGGGACACAGCGCTGAACAGGACAGGTGTGGTCCCTGTCCTCATCAACGATGATAGAGAGAGAACACCAGTAAGTAACAGGCTATTGGAATACTGCACGATGCCTGCTACGGAAGGGTACCAGGATGAACACATGAGTCACCCACCTCAGAGATGGGGGCTTGAGGAAACTGTCCCAGAGGAAGTGATATCTAAGCCAAGACTAGAAGAAGAAGTAGGGCTCAGGGAGGTGGAAGAGAAGGGACAGAGAAAGTAACCCAGAGGGAAATGTGGGAAAGCATTCCAGAAGGAACAGCATGTACAAAAGGGACCATCTTTTCATGTGGCTTTGTGTCCAGTTCCTCTCCGTGTGTGTGCTCTTATTTTCAGATAAGATGATTTGTAAAATAATGTGGTACTTCTGTTAAGGCTCATTATATAGATCATTTTTACAACTGTCAGAATTCCAAAAAAGGTTTTTAAATAATAATAACAATAATAAGGCTTACTTTCTCCACTTACGGAATAAAATCTATCTCAGAATTCAATCTACCCCAGGTCAGACCAAAAACATAGCATTAAATTGTCTGGTGATGAATTATGGACAGGTAGGTTTTCTAATTGGGAAAGATTTGATACTCCATCACTTTATCTATGATTTTCTAACCTGAAAGACCATGGTAAGGAAGATGGATAGAGTTAAACCTGTTTTCTCTTAACTTGTGGCTCCTACTAAATTTTGAATTGTTCTTGAGTGTCCTACCCTTGCCTGAATGTCCCTACTACACCTAGTATAAGACAAGAGTCTAGGAGCTTTTGTGTGCTCCTCAGTCTCTCCACCGACCCTAGGATTGCATTCAAATAAAATTAACAGCAACAGCGCACCCCACGCCAAACACAACTGGGAGGTAGGGCTGCAGAAACGTTAGATCACAGGCTTAGCAACAGACTGCCTGGATTTGAATTTTGAGTCTGGTAGTTACTAATTGTGTGACTATAGGCAAACTACTTAACATCTTCTTGCTTAATTGCCTAATCTGTAGAAGGAACATAAGATAGGACTAACCTCATAGCATCGATTGCCCCAAATTCACCGAATGATCAGGTATCTGGCTAAATCTTCATCTTTTCCCAGAACCCTTCCATTAGGCCCCCTCCAAGTCAATTCAAAATTGAAGCTTTATGGTGATTTTTCTTTTGAAATACCAGTACCTGCAAATCTAATGTGTTTTGACAACCCACTTCGAGGGCTACACCTTGAACCTTGTTATCACCTGAATTGCTCTACTTCAGAAAGACTGCCTTTCACATTTACTTTCTAACCACAGCCTCTTACTCTTCTTTATTTCCTATAAGCTTATTCTCATTGCACCTCCCAGAAACTCTGAATTCAGTCACAGATTCAGTAAACAAAAATAGATCGAATGCCAGGCACTGTTTCCTTGTTTCTTCCCTTTTCTTTCATCTTATCAGATCCCTTCTGGTCCCAATTTCCTTTTCTTCCCAACCAGGGCCCTACAGTTAATTATATGAACTATTTTCTCTGCTACACCCTCAAATTCAGTGAACACATGTTTTTCTGTTTGAAGTCTCAGTTTCCTCTCAGTTTCAATGAATGTATGCACAGGAAAGCATATATTAATTCTTAATTTGTCTCTTGGACAGTTTCATCTTTCTGAAGGTTAAAGAAGTAATCAGCAAAAATTGTTTCTCTAGATCTTGTACGTTACTGGAGGTTACAATTTAATTTGTATTCTCACCCCATACCACATATCAAATAGGTCCCAGGTTATTTATAGATTCAACTTTTTAAAAAATCCAACTATTACAACAAACTCAGGGGATATAGTTCTCATAAGCTCTTCTTTAAAAAAAATACAAAAGACTAGCTTCAGCTAAACAAGAGATAAATGATAAAGACTCTTATAAACAGAATGACAAGTACTGAATCCACTTAATTATAGTACTAACCAAAGAACAAAATAAAACAAAACTATGGAGACTATAAAGAGAAAACAATGTAAATATTATATACTATGACAATATAGAAATGTTGTAAATAAAAAAAGTTGGTGGAGGACAGGTAGAGATACTTCCTTATCATTTTTAGCCTCGTGTTAAAAGATACTACTTAATATATTAACAGGATATATGTAAATATAGACATAGTTTATTAAAACATGTTTTTAAGAAAATAGATGTAAACGCAAAGATAAATAAGCAACAATATAGTCATAGAGAGAAAAAATTGGAGCAGGGAAGTATAAATAAATATTTTAGTCACTGTCTATGCTAGGGAGTCAATAAACACTGCCGAATAAAGAAAAGATGAAGTATTTTATGTAAATATATTATATGTATAAATTTTTATGTTATGTAAAGAAAATCATGACTGGGCATGGTGGCTCAGGCCTGTAATCCCAACACTTTGGGAGGCTGAGGTGGAAGGATCACTTCAGCCCAGGAGTTTGAGGCCAGCCTGGGCAACATAGTGAGACCTCATTCCTACAAAATATCAAAAAATTAGCTGGGTGTGATGGTGCATGCTGATGGTCCCAGCTACCTGGGAAGCTAAGGCAGGAGGATCACTTGAGCCCAGGAGATGGAGGCTGCAGTGAGCCATGATTGTGCCACTGCACTCCAGCCTGGGCATTAGAGTGGCCCTGTCTCAGAAAAGAAAGAAAGAAAGAAAATCACTAGAACAAAAATGCAAACCTTCCTATTTTTCAGAACAGGGCATGCTTTTAAACTTCAACGTAGTTATTCCATTTCCAGGGTGCAAACACAAGATTATACTTTCAATACTGTAATAGCAAAAGATTGAGAAAATCTATATGTCCAGCAATGAGAGACTGCTTAAAAAAATCTATACAGTGAAATGCTGTGTATCCATCTTAATGGATGACTGAGGGAGTTCAATATGTGCTGAAATGAAAAGACATTAAAAATACATCATTACACAAAAAAGCAAGGTACAGAACAATGCATTTTATGTAAAAAAGAAAATATAAGTGATATATGCATGTACACATACATATGTACACATAGGCTCTAGAAAGGTATTTATAAGGAGGATAAGAGTGATTAATTTGGGGAGGAAAACTATGTGGCAGGAGGCAGGAATGAAATAGAAATTTATTTCCACACTTCATTCCTTTTTGTGTCTTCTGAGTTTTGTACCATGTTTACATGATACCCATTCAAAATTTAACGAATTTTTACAAAATGTCTTTGCATTTCACTGTTGAAAATGTTAATTTTTTCATTATGACTTTTCCTTTCATTCTATTAAGACTCAGAAATATCTCAATATTTCTTAATAATTACTTCCTTCAATTTGCTATTGTAATCATTTTTTAATCAAATAATTTTTTCTTAGCCATATATTTTTAGGTTCAATGGGTTTTTTAAATGGATTTTTAACATCCTATGGAATAAGTGGTTAAAGTACAAATGGAACAACTGACTCATGTGATTTACTCAAAACTTTCAGCATTTTAATTATGGCCAATTTCTAGATTGAACACTTCAGTAGATATATATGAATAAAGATATAAATGCATTATTAAGGTTAATGAAATAAGGACAGGTTCAGCTGCATACACATAATAAGTCACATTCTTTGTCATTTCAGTTTTGGTGAGGACAAGAGATGCCTATCTTTCTTCATCACAGGGATCCCTTCCTAATATTCTCTCCTACCATGAAGCACCACTGTGTCCAGAAGTTTCAGCAGCAGAGACTAAGCTGAGAATAAAGGAAATCATGGAGAAACTAGACCAGCTGACCCCACCCAGACCTTTCACCCACATGAACACCACCACCAGTGCTGCACACAGCACAGCCACCATCCTCAACCCTCGAGACACACACCACAGGGGGGACCAGCTGGACATCCTGCTGGAGGTGACAGACCACTTGGTGGGACATAGGAAGCAATACAGCAGGGATTTCCTGAGGGCCAGGATGTCCTCCCCAGTGCTGACGGCAGGTGCTTCAGGAAAGGTGATCAACTTCAACAGTGGCACCTAACTGGTCAGCTTCACTTTGTTCTGTGGGGGCCAGATACCCCTGTCTCTGCTGCTCACCCACCCCAGTGAAGGAGCGTTGGCTCTCTGGAGGACGAGACACCAAGACTGTGACAGGATCATCTTCACAGGCCAGTTTTCCAGGGGCACCTCTCAGGTCAATACTGATTGCACTCTGGTTTCAAACTCAAATGCTGGATTGTGCCAGTATCTGCATACCCAAGAAGCCTTCTACTGCTACTCAGGAGTCAGGGACCCACTTGAGCAGGCAGTCTGTCCTTTCTCAGATCTCAGCCTCGGTGCTGGGAGATCCACAGCTTTCTTCAAAGCTGTCAGACAAGGGCATTTACCTCTGCCAAGGTTTCTGCTGCTTTTTGTTTAGCTATGCCTTGTCCCCAGAGGTGGAGTCTACAGAGGCAGGCAGGCCTCCTTGTGCTGTGGTGGGCTCCACCCAATTCCAGCTTCCCAGTGGCTTTGTTTACCTACTTAAGCCTCAGCAATGGTGGGCGCCCCTCCCCCAGCCTCACTGCCGCCTTGCAGTTAGATCTCAGACTGCTGTGCTAGCCATGAGGGAGGCTCTGTGGGGTGGGACCCTCTGGGCCAGCTGTGGGATATAATCTCCTGGTGTGCCCTTTGCTAAGACCCTTGGTAAAGCAGAGTATTAGGGTGGGAGTTACCCAATTTTCCAGGTGTTGTGTGTCTCAATTTCCTTTGGCTAGGAAAAGGAATTCCCTTTCCCCCTTGCACTTCCCAGGTGAGGCGATGCCTCGCCCTGCTTCAACTCTCACTGGTCAGGCTGCACCTGCGAACCAGCACGAACTGTCGGACATACCCCAGTGAGATGAACCCGGTACCTCAGTTAAAAATGCAGAAATCACCCGTCTTTTGTGTCACTCATGCTGGGAGCTGGAGGCAGGAGCTGTTCCTATTCGGCCATCTTGGGCGTGCCCCTTGTTGCTCTTTTGAAGGGTTTTTTGTGTGTGTGACTCAATCTCCTTCACTTCAGCTCTGATTTGGTTATTTCTTGCCTTCTGCTAGCTTTGGGATTTGTTTGCTCTTGATTCTCTAATGCTTTTAGTTGTGATGTTAGGTTGTTAATTTGAGACCTATCTAACTTTTTGATATGGGTGTTTAGTGCTATTAATTTCCCCCTTGACACTGCCTTAGCTATGTCCCAGAGATTCTGGTATGTGGTATCTTTGTCTTCATTGGTTTCAAAGAACTTCTTGAATTCTGCCTTAATTTCATTATTTACCCAAAAGTCATTCAGGAGCAGGTTATTCAATTTCCATGTAGTTGTATGGTTTTGGGTGAATTTCTTAGTCTTGATTTCTAATTTGATTGTGATGCGGTCCAAGAGTCTGTCTTTCATTATTTCAGTTCTTTTGCATTTGCTGAGGAGTGTTTTACTTCCAAATATGTGATCAATTTAAAAGTATGTGCCATGTAGCAATGAAAATAATATATATTCTGTTGTTTCTGGGTGGAGAGTTTCATAAATATCTATTAGTTCTATTTGATCTGGTGCTGAGTTCAGTTCCTGAATACCTTTGTTAATTTTCTGTCTCAGTGATCTGTCTAATATTGTCAGTGGGGCATTAAAGTCTCCCACAGTTATTGCCTGAGAGTCTAAGTCTCTTTGAAGGTCTCTAAGAACTTGCTTTATGAATCTGGGTGCTCCTGTGTTGTGTGTATTGTATTTAAGTTAGCTAGATCTTCTTGTTGAATTGAACTCTTTACCATTTGAACTCTTTACCTTCTTTGTCTTTTTTATTTTGTTTGTTTTATCTTTCCTGGCTTAAAGTCTGTTTTGTTAGAAATTGGGATTGCAATTCCTGCTTTTTTTCTGTTTTCCATTTGCTTGGTAGATTTTTCTCCATTCCTTTATTTTGAGCCTACGTGTGTCATTGCATGTGAGATGGATCTCCTGAAGACAGCATACCAATAAATCTTTGTTCTTTATCCAACTTGCCACTCTGTGTCTTTTAATTGGGGCATTTAGCCCATTTACATTCAAGGTTATTATTGATATGTGGGGATGTGATTCTGTCATCACGATGTTGGCTGGTTATTTTGCAGACTTGTTTATGTGGTTGCTTTATAGTGTCACTGCTTTGTGTACTTCAGTGTGTTTTTGTAGTGGCTGGTAACAGTCTTTCCTTTCCATATTGCTTCCCTCAGGAGCTCTTGTAAGGGAGGTCTGGTGGTAAGAGATTCCCTCAGCATTTGCTTGTCTGAAAAGGATCTCATTTCTCCTTCACTTATGAAGCTTAGTTTGGCTAGATATGAAATTCTAGGTTGGAATTTCTTTTCTTTAAGAAATATTGACTATTGACCCTCAGTCTCTTCTCAGTTGTAGGGTTTCAGCTGAGAGGTCTGCTGTTAGTCTGATGGGTTTCCCTTTGTATGTGACCTGGCCTTTCTCTCTGGCTGCCTTTAACATTTTTTCTTTCATTTTGACCTTGGAGAATCTGATGATCATGTGTCTTGGGGATAATCTTTTTGTGAAGTAATTTACTGAGATTCTCTGCATTTCCTGAATTTGAATGTTGGTCTCTCTAGCTAGGTTGGGGAAGTTCTCATGGCTGATATCCTGAAATATGTTTTCCAAGTTGATTCCATTCTCCCCATTTCTTTCAGGTATACTAATCAGTTGTAGATTCAGTCTCTTTACATAATCCCATATTTCTCAGAGGTTTTGTTCATTCCTTTTTATTTTTTTGTCTCTATTCTTGTCTGCCTGTCTTATTTCAGAAAGCCAGTCTTCAAGCTCCGAGAGTCTTTCCTCTGCTTGGTCTATTCTGCTATTAATACTTGCATTTATGAAATTCTTATAGTATGTTTTTCAGTTCTATCAGGTCAGCTACATTCTTCTCTGTACTGGCTATTTTGTGTGTCAGTTCCTGCCATGCTTTATTATAATTTCTAGCTTCTTTGTATTGGGTTACAACGTACTCGGTAGTTCATTGAACTTCATACCTGTCCATATTCTGAATTCTACTTCTGTCATTTCAGCCATCTCAGCCTCAGCTGGGTTTCAAACTCTTGCTGGAGAGATGATGCAATCCTTTGGAGGAAAGAAGGCACTCAGGCTTGTTGAGCTTTCAGGATTCTTCGCACTGATTCTTTCTCATCTTTGTGGGATTATCTACCTTCAATCTTCGAGGTTGCTGACCTTTGGATTTTTTTTCCTTTGTCCTATTTGATGACTTTGAGGGTCTGATTGTGGTATAAGGCAGATTAAGCCAGCTGGCTTCACTTCTGGGAGATTTTAGGGGGCCAACACTCAGCTCCCAACTCCTGGAATGCATGCTTTAACTGTGGGGGACTTGTACTGGGCCTGACTTTGTTCTCTGGGCTGGAGACTGTGTGTGCTATTGCACTAGGGGTGGTATTGGCTTGGGGTGGCACAGGTCTGGGTGCCTTCTCTGTGCCCCACAAGCAAGAGTGATCACTCAGGGTGTGGGAGGATTCCCTGTTTTCTGTACAGGATCAGTGCAAGTGTGGGGCACTGGCTAGGTGGGGCTTCCTGGCTCTGTGCCAGCCAAGGATTTGTCTGCAACAACCATCACTGGGGGTTAGTGGGGATGCATACTACACTACTACTGGCAGGGCAAGTGAAGCAAAACCCACCCCTGCAGACACACATCAACCAAGTGATGTGGGGAGTTGCCATGGCCTCAGGGGAAGCTGCAGTATGGGGAGGAAATTTGCAGGCTGATGTGTGGCCATAGAGGCCACCTCTCTGGAGCTTTCCACTGGTCAGGCACAATCCACAGGCACAGAAGCTATAGTGTGGGCCTCCAGAGCCCCCCGAGACTGCCCTATAAGCAGGTAAGGCCAGGCTGGGGCCCTGTCAGGAGAGGCCAGTAGACCAAAGAGTGCTCAGGTTGGATCAGCCCTGTCTGATGTGCAAGACTACCCTGCAGAGATCAGGTCTGACAGTATGGACTTTTTCATTTATTGTGTTGGATACACTATGGATCTCTTCAAACTAGAGACCAGTGTTCTTAATTTCAGAAATATTGTATTATTATTTCTTTGATAATGGCCTCCCTGCCAATTTCTCTATTCTCTTCTTCTGTAATTCCCAATACTTCAAGATTGTATCTCTTGGATTTATCTTCTAAGCTTCTTAATTTTTAAACTTTATACCTCTTTATATTTTTGCTATATTTTCTGCAAAATTATCTTGACATATCTTTTGGCACTTCTATTGACGGTTTTTTTTGTCATCAATTTTTTTCATCTTAAAAAGATCCTACTTGTTCTTTGAATGTTCTTTTTCACAGAATTCAGTTGTTTCCTGGATACAACATTTTCCCTGATTTCTATGAATATATTCATTTTATTACTAATACACATTTTATTTGAAGTTTTATTTTATTCTTGAAATAGTCTCTGTCTCTTCTGGAGAGCCTTGAAGACACATTAAACCAGATCAAACCAGACCGAACCAGATCAAACCAGATCAAACCAGATCAAACCAGACCAGACCAGATCAAACCAGATCAAATCAGACCAGACCAGATCAAACCAGACCAGACCAGATCAAACCAGACCAGACCAGACTAGACCAGATCAAACCAGATGAGACCAGACTAGACCAGATCAAACGAGACCAGACCAGACTAGACCAGACCAAACCAGACGAGACCAGAGCAGACCAGACCAGACTAGACCAGATCAAACCAGACCAGACCAGACTAGACCAGATCAGACCAGATCAGACCAGACTAGACCAGATCAAACCAGACCAGACCAGATCAAACCAGACCAGACCAGATCAAAACAGACCAGACCAGATCAAACCACATCAAACCAGATCAAACCAGACCAGACCAGATCAAAACAGACCAGACCAGACTAGACCAGATCAAACCAGATGAGACCAGACTAGACCAGATCAAACGAGACCAGACCAGACTAGACCAGACCAAACCAGACGAGACCAGAGCAGACCAGACCAGACTAGACCAGATCAAACCAGACTAGACTAGACCAGATCAGACCAGATCAGACCAGACTAGACCAGATCAAACCAGACCAGACCAGATCAAACCAAACCAGACCAGACCAGACCAGATCAAACCAGATCAAACCAGACCAGACCAGATCAAACCAGACCAGACCAGATCAAAACAGACCAGAACAGATCAAACCAGACCAGACCAGATCAAACCAGACCAGACCAGACTAGATGAGATCAAACCAGATGAAACCAGACTAGACCAGATCAAACCAGATCAGACCAGACTAGACCAGATCAAACCAGACCAGACTAGACCAGACCAGACCCGACTAGACCAGACCAAACCAGACCAGACTAGACCAGATCAAACCAGACCAGACCAGATCAAACCATATCAAACCAGACCAGACCAGATCAAACCAGACCAGACCAGATCAGACCAGACCAGATCAAACCAGACCAGACCAGACCAAATCAAACCAGATGAGACCAGACTAGACCAGACCAGACTAGACCAGATCAAACCAGACCAGACCAGACCAGATCAAACCAGACCAGACCAGATCACACCAGACCATACCAGACCAGACCAGACCAGACCAGACTAGACCAGATCACACCAGACAAGACCAGGCTAGACCAGATCACACCAGACCAGACCAGACCAGATCAAACCAGACTAGATCAGGCCAGACCAGACTAGACCAGATCAAACCAGACCAGACCAGATCAAACCAGACCAGACCAGACCAGATCTAAACCAGACCAAACCAGACCAGACCAGACCAAACCAGACCAGACCAGATCAAACGAGATCAAACCAAACCAGATCAAACGAGATCAAACCCGACCAGACCAGATCAAACCAGACCAGACCAGATCAAACCAGATCAAACCAGACCAGACCAGACCAAACCAAATCAAACCAGACCAGACCAGATCAAACCAGGCCAAACCAGATCAAACCAGATCAAACCAGACCAGACCAAACCAGACCAGACCAGATCAAACCAGACCAGACCAGATCAAACCAGATCAAACCAGACCAGACCAGATCAAACCAGACCAAACCAGACCAGACCAGACCAAACCAAATCAAACCAGACCAGACCAGATCAAACCAGGCCAAACCAGATCAAACCAGACCAGACCAAACCAGACCAGACCAGATCAGACCAGATCAAACCAGACCAGACCAGATCAAACCAGAACAAACCAGATCAAACCAGACCAGACCAGATCAAACCAGACCAAACCAGATCAAACCAGACCAGACCAGATCAAACCAGACTAGACCAGACCAGACCAGACTAGACCAGATCAAACCAGACCAGACCAAACCAGACTAGACCAGATCAAACCAGAAGACACATTTGTCTACTGAGACTCAGTATTCACTGTTTTTCCACTCCTAGCCACTCTCAGTGGCTACATAAGTAAATAAATAAGTAAGCAAGCTGGGGATAATAATTCTCCCAGGGAAACTTAAAGGAAACAAATCAAACTCGGAATTCACACCCAAAAGCCAAACCACATAGGTTTTTCATGTAACGTCCTACCAATCATAAGATCACAATATAGAATTACACAAGAAAACCATCTACCATAAGCAAAAATAGAAGGATTTCATGGAATTCGATCTCCAAGAAATTCATATGCGAGTCATCATTGAAGACTATAAGCATTTAAAATTACAAAATAGAATCAAATCTATGTGAAAGAAGAAACTAGGAAAAACATCACACAGGTTGGCAAAAGTACTAAACAATAGTTCCAGATATGAAAAATATAGTCATTAAAATAGCAAATAACAGTAATATTATAAAGTCCCATAATCTTAGAAAGTCCCTAATCTTATAAATTCTGTGGATGGGTCAAACAGCATATTAGACAAAGATGAAGAGAGAAATAGTGAAACTGCAGATAGGCCTGAATAAATTACTCAGAATATAGTGCAAAGAGGATGGAAATATAAAATAGAAGGCTAGAGATATAAAGTATATAATGAGAAAGTCTAAAAAGAGCCTTTTTTGGGGGGAGTGGAGAGAAGAATTTGAAAAGATAATTAAGAATTTTCTATAAGAAATATGTGAATCCTTAGATTAAGATTCCCAATGAGTCCCAAGCAGTATAAAAAGAAGTAAATCTACACCTAGGCACAGTACAGAACACCCAAGAGATATAAAATGAGTCTAAAATTTCTTGTATTCACAATAGAATGAATGCTGGTACTTTTTCCTGAGATAGAGAACAATGAAAGAAGCCCAGTCTTTGGCTGGAAAGAACATGAACTTGATATGGGACATTTTACTTTGGGAAATCTCTGGGCTATCAAAAGTAGAAGCCAAGTAGTCCCTTGTGGAAAAATCTTCTTTCACATTATTTGTCTAAGACAGGGTTTCCTAACCATTGCACTATTGACATTTTGGGCTGAATAATTCTTTGTTGTGGGAAGCTGTCTTGTGCACTGTTACATGTTTAGCAGCATCTCTGGTCTCTACCCACTAAATGCCAGTTAGCACTCCTCCTAATTGTGGAAAACAAAAACTAGATATCCCCTAGAATACAAAATCACCTCTAGTTGAGAACCACTGGTCTAAGAGAAGATGGTGATTTGGTATATACAGTATCTACTGAGAAGCTACAGGTTTTTGTTTTGTTTGTTTGTTTGTTTGTTTGTTTTTTATGTTCTCATGGATACACTGAGATACTAACTCTCTTCCAAAGACCTTCTTTCCTCCAAAGCCCTTCTCTCTGATCTTGAGCCACAGTGCACTTCATTTGATAGCTCTCTTGGCTTTCTTGGAGCTTTTCTGATCCATTAGCCCTGGAATAAATAAGGCACTGACTTTCATAGTCCCAAAGATTCCTCCCTGAATCTTAAAGTCCCTATATTTGAACAGCAGAACAGTCATTCAGAATTAAATGGTTTTTGTAACTTGTAAAATACCTTAAATATACTACAATAACCATAAATATTATATTCTCTCAAGTTAAAAGGTCATTCAAAGATAACCTAAGATTTGTGGTGATTTCAATGCTTGAGGGAAAAACAGGCTAATTGTCTCTTCTCCTTTCTTGAGGGTTGATTCTGTACATTGAAATAATGCAAAGCTTTGAATCCACTGAGGGCTTAGAGAGTAACCCTAAGTCTGCTTTTTGCTGTAAGGGGTAGTGCTTAGAGCAATGGCTTCCAAATTG
Source organism: Piliocolobus tephrosceles (assembly GCF_002776525.5). Lineage (NCBI taxonomy): Eukaryota > Metazoa > Chordata > Mammalia > Primates > Cercopithecidae > Piliocolobus > Piliocolobus tephrosceles. The sequence continues at coordinate 104,270,791 of NC_045446.1, read as the reverse complement.
ACTGGATGTCTCAGAATCACCTGGAAGAGCTTTCTAAAAACAGAAACTATCCAGTTTCTACACTGAAAATTAGGTCTGGGGTGGGGTTCCAAAATCTGTATTGTTTTAAAAAACTTCCCATGCATACTGCCAGGTTTCAGAACTACTTTAAAGAATGGACATCCCTACTCAGGTGAATAACTATTCGGCATCATTACTGACATGGCCCTAAAATAATGGTTTTCTGTGTTGTAAGTTAGAGCTGTTGTTAAAGATGTCAGCATATTCCTAAATAATTCATGGTTCAAAGAGAGTATCAAATATAGAAACCTCAAACTGCAAGTATAGAAACAGAATAGAAAGTCCAGAAAAAGACCAACAAAATACACTCAACTGATTTTCAACAAAGGCACCAAAATAATTCCATAAGGAATGGACAGTCTTTTCTGCAAATGGTGTTGGAACAACTGGATATCCAAATGGGGAAAATAAAAATGAACCCTGACTTCTCCTTCATACCAATTCATACCACTTCACACCAAACATAAAAATTAATTTGGGAAGAATGATGGGATCAAGCACAAAACTGTAAAGCTGTAAGAAGAAAACAAATTTACAATATTTATGTAGGTAAGGATTTCTTAAGTAAAACACAAAAAGCAATAACCATAGAAGAAAAAGTGACAAAAATGAACTGCAATAAAACTAAGATCTTCTATTCTTCAAAAGACACTGTTAAAAGGATAAATCACAAACTAGAAGAAAAGATTTACAATACATAAATATGACAAATAGCTTATATCCAGAATATGTGGAGAACGCTTACAACTCAAATAACAAAGAAAACAGACAACCCATTTTTTTAATGGACAAAAGGACTGAACTAACGCTTCACCCCACAAAAGTATATGAATGGCCAATAAGCACTCAAAAAAGATGTTCAATATCATCATCCATCAAGAAAATACAAATTTAAAACACATGATATGCTACTTTGTATCCAACAAAGTTACTAAAACTTAAAAGACAGACAATACCAATTATTAATATCGATGTGGAATAAGTGGAAATCTCATGCATTTCTGTACGTGTTATATATGGTACAAACACTGGAAAACATTTTGGCAGTTTCTGATAAAATTAACCATACCCCTTGGCCCAGAAATTCCAGTAAATACCCCAAAAATGAAAACATGTCCACAGAAAGATTTTTAAAGGAATTCCTATAGCAACTTTATGCATAATAGCCAAAAAACTGGAAACAACCCAAAAGTTCATCTAGAAACAGGGTAACAAATTGTGGTATAGTCATACCACGGAATGCTGCTCAGCAATTTAAAAAAAAAAAAAAAAAAGAATGAACTGCTGATATAAGCAACACTATGGATTAACCTCAAAATCACTTTGCTGAGGGAAAGAAGCCAGACACAAAAGAGCACATACTATAAGATTTCATATACACAAAGCCCAATAATCAATGAAATGAATTAGTAGTGACAGAAATCAGCAGCAGTTGTCCATGAGGAGTTGGAACTGACTGGAAGGTGATGGGAGACAACATTTCGGGTAATGAAAGTTTCTGCGTCTTGGGTGGTGTGTTGGTTACACAGACACATGTATTTGTCAAAACTCACCAAATTGTACAATTAACATATGTGCATTTCACTCTGTATAAATTTTACTTCATGAAAAAACTAATCTAATTGTACCCTTAAGATATGTGTATTTTATTGCTTGTAAATTATACTTATTTGTTACAAAAGCTTAAAAATGCAGTTACAGGCTATTAAATCTATAAAGACAACAAAATCTACAAATCAAAACTGATATGAGGACAAATATATTCAGAAGAAATTTTACAGTCATAAATATATTCATTTTAAAAATAGAAAATCAAAATGAATTTGAAAAATGGCAAAAAAAAAAAAACAAGATGAGAAACCTAAGATATCAAGAGAAATTATTAGAAAATAAAAATACATTTGATAAATACATCCAAGAGTTAATTTCTTTGCAAATATCAATAACATGGACAAACCTCTTATATATTTAAACAACAGAAAACACATTCAAAACATTAAAAGCACGAATTAGGCTTTATTCATAGATATAGAAGTATGTAACAATGGTATAAGAAATTTAAACACAGTAACCTAAGCTAAAAATTCTGAAAATAAGGATAAGACACATGATTTTCTAAAAACACGTAAACTTACAGAAAAGACTTGAGAAAACAGTTCATCTGGATATCAATAATCACGGGAGAAGTTGAAATTTTTGCCTAAGAAATAACTCCAAAAGCTGTAACATGTCCAGACAATTTTACAAGTGAGTCCTATTGAAGCTTCAAGGAAAGATAATTAACATGCAATTTAAGTTGTTCCAGAGCAGAGAAAAAGATGGCACACTTCCAATTCATTTTCCCAAACCACCAATACTCTAATACCAAAGCCCACACATAAATACAGCACAAAAAAGGAAATCACAAACTAATCTCACTATTAATATAAATAACATGCTAATCCACTAGCATGTTAAAAACACCAGTCAATTAATTAGTCACATCAATACCTCTGAAGATTAAAATTAATTATTTCAATAATTGCAAAGATTAAAAATAATTAAACTGAAAGCAATATTAAAATAAATACAAAAGCCTCCTGAAAATAGAAGAAAACTTCCTTAATCTAACAGAAAATAGTTATTGCATATTGATAGCCAATATTACGGTTAATGATAAAATATAGAGTGTAGTCTCATTAAATTCAGGAAGAGCAGTGTGTTCATTATATTTTTCTGTAAGTTATAGCCAATGTAATAAAGGACAATAATTTTAATCGATTATTTTGTAATTAATTATTATGGATACATAATAGTTACACACATTTATATAGTACATGTGACACACTGATACAAGCATACAATGTCTAATGATCAAATCAGGATAATTGGGATATCTATCTCCTCAAGTATTTATCATTTCTTTGTGTTAGAAACATTCCAATTTCACTCGTTCAGTTATTTTAAAATATACAACAAATTATTCTTAAATGGGGACAAATGACTCTCTGTTTTCAAGTGATTCTTCTCTATATGGAAAAACCTGAGTAAATAAAATGAAAATGTACTAGCAGAAGTCAGTAAGATAACTAGTTTAAAAAGATACAAAAGTCAGCAATATAGATACAGATAGTGACATCAATACAGATAATAGATAGAGACATAGATCTCAACGGTAATCACTTAAGAAATTTAACAGGAAAAAAGTTCCATCTTAAACAGTAATCAGAAACATGCAATACATAAGAAACATCCTAACAAGAAATGCAAAACGTCTTATATAATGAAAACTACCAAACTTCACTGAGGCCCAAAAAAGACAACCTGTTTGTTAGTACGTTTAAAAACATGAACATAAGGCAATTTAAATGAAGATACCAATGAAATCCTTAAGAAGTAAACTCAATTATTCCAATGTTCATGTGAAAGAATAAACAAGTTATAACTGACATAAATTATTTTAAAAGATGCTTAACAGCATAATAAAATACGTGGAATATCTTTGTATTTTACCAAATACAGTTGTTCATTGCTTAATAACAAAGATATATTCTGAGAAATGCATCATTAAGCAATTTTGTTGTTGCATAAGAGTGTACTTACACAAACCTAGATGGCATAGCCTACCACACACCTAGGCTATATGATATTGCCTATTGCTCCTAGGCTACAAACCTGTACAGCATTTATACTGTTTTTATGCTATATTTATACAGTATTGAATACTGTAGGCAACTGTAACACAATGATAAATATTTGTATATTTAAACATATCGAAATATAGAAAAAGTACAGTAAAAATATAATATAAAAGATAAACAATGGTACCCCTGTATAGAGTACTTACCACAAATGGAGCTTGCAGGGCTGGAAGTTGCTCTGACTGAGTCAGTGAGTGGTGAGTAAATGGGAAGGCCTAGGACATTACATACACTATTATAGAGTTTATAAACATTTGCACTTGCTGTACAAAAACACTCTTTTCTTTATATCTTTATTCTATAAGCTTTCTGCTAATTTTAAATTCTTTTTTTTTTTTCTTAATTTTGCTGAAAATTAAGACACAAACACACACATTACTCTAGGCCTACACAGGGTCAGGATCATCAATATCACTGTCTTCCACCTTCACATCCTATAAGACCGTGAGTTGCACAGCGGCAGTAACATGGGGGGGGTCATCTCCTATACTAACAATGCCCTCTTCTGAAATACCTCCTGCAGGACCTGCCTGAGGCTGTTTCAATAAGTAGAAAAAGTATATTCTGAAATAATAATAAGAAAGTATCATACAGTAAATACATAAACCAGTAACATAATCGTGTATTATCATTATCAATAATGTACCATACATAATGTATATATATGTTATACTTTTATATGACTGGTAGCACAGGTTTGTTTACACCAGCATCAGCACAAAGACATAAGTAATATTACACTACAATGTTATGACGGCTACTACATCACTAGGCAAGAGGAATTTTTCAGCTCCATTATAATCTCACGAGACCGCCATCATATATATGGTCCGTTGTTCATCAAAACATCATTATGCAGCAGCTGACTATCAAAATATACTATAAAGACACACATATTAGAGTAATTGGGTATTGTAACAGGGATAAAAAATCAAGAATCAGAACAAATTATATATAACAACTACTTCTACGATTAAAAAACAAAACAAAACAAAAAACGTTGAGGAGGTGGAACAAAATGGCCAAATGGAAGCCTCCTGTGATCCTCCCCCACTGCAGGAACAACCAATTGCACAACTATCCATACAATAAAGAACCTAAAGAACCAAAAATCAGGTGAGGGATATCACAGTACCTGGTTTTGTTTGTTTGTTTGTTTGTTTGTTTCTTTGAGACGGAGTCTCACTCTGTCGCCCAGGCTGGAGTGCAGTGGAGTGATATCGGCTGACTGCAAGTTCCACCTCCCGGGTTCAGCCATTCTCCTGCCTCAGCCTCCCCAGTAGCTGGGACTACAGGCGCCCACCACCACGCCCAGCTAATTTTTTTGTATTTTTAGTAGAGACGAGGTTTCACCATGTTAGCCAGGATAGTCTTGACCTCCTGACCTTGTGATCCACCCGCCTCGGCCTCCCAAAGTGCTGGGATTACAGGCGGGAGCCACCGCGCCCAGCCCACAGTACCTGGTTTTAACGTCATATTAAGGAAAGAGAAACTGAAGAGGGTAGGAACGACAGTCTTGAATTGCCTATGCCACCCCTTCCCCAGTAGCAGTGGCATGGGATGGAGAGAAAAATCTGTGCACTTGGGGGAGGGAGAGCACAGTGATTTGTGGGACATGGCATTGGAACTAAGTCCTGCCCTGTCACAAAGGAAAGCAATGTAGGACAGAACTCTCAGCTGGCACCCACAGAGGGAGCATTTAGACCAGCCCTACCAAGAGGCAAATTGTCCATCCCGGAAGTAAGGACCTGAGTTCCAGCAAGACCCACCAACATGGGCTAAAAATCTCTGGAGTGGGCTCCTAAATTAATTTGAAAGGCAGTCTAGGCCACAAGGATTGCAACTCCTGGGCAAGTCCTGGTGCTATGCCAGGCTTGGAGCCAGCTGACTTGGGTTACACATGACCAAGTGAGATACCAGCTGCTGTGGCCAGGACAGGGCTTGTGTCATCTGTCTCCCAACCCCAAGCAGTGCAGCTTGCGGCTCCAGGAGAGACTTCTTCCCTGTGCTCAAGGAGAGGAGAGGGACAAGTAAAGAGGACTTTGTCTTGCAACTTGGAAACCAGGTGAGCCACAGTAGGATAGGGCACCAGGCAGAATCCTACAGCCCCCATTCCAGGTCCTAGCTTCCAGACATTTCTAAACACACTCTGGGGAATAAGGGAACCCCTTGTGTTAAAGTGAAAGATCTAGTCCTGGCGAGATCCATCACCTGCTAACTAAAGAGCCCTTGGGCCCTGAATAAGCTAATAGTAGCCAGGCAGTATTCATTCAGGGTGAGACTCAGAGCAATGCTGGCTGCAGGTGTGACCCAGCACATTCTCAGATGTGGTGGCTATAGGAAGACACTGCTTCTGCTTGAGGAAAGAAGGAAGACTAAAGGGAACTCTGTCTTGCAGCTTGGGTACCAACCTGGTAACAGTGGGGCAGAGTACCAAGTGGGCTCCTGGGGTAGGGGCGGCCATGAGGAGAGACCCTTCTGCTTGAGGAAAGAGTGGAGAAAACTTTTGTCTTGTGGCTTGGGTCCAGTTCAGCCACAGTAGAACAGAGCACTAAGGTTCTCAACTAGAGTCCCTGGTCCCTGAATGGCATCTCTGGACCCACCAGCAGCCAGAGAGAACTCATCGCCCTGTAAGGAAGGACATAAGCCTGGCTGGATTTCTCACCTGCTGACTGTAGAAGCTCTTGAGCCTTGAATGAACATAGGCAGTAGCCAGGCAGTGGTCAATGCAGGCCTTGGGTGAGACCCAGTGCTGTGCTGGTTTCGGGTCTGATCCAGTACTGTCTCACTGGTGGTGGCCACAGGTGTGCTTGTGTCACTCCTTCCCCAGCTCCAGGCAACTCAGCATAAAGACAGAGATTTTTATTTGTTTGGGGGAAAGTAAAGAAAGAGAACAAAAATGTCTGCCTGGCAATCCAGAGAATTCTGCCAGATCTCACCCAAAACCACTAAGGTGGTACCTCTGAGTCTACAAGAGCCACAGTATTACTGCGTTTAGGGTGTGCCCTAAAGCCAATATGGCTGCAGTGACCAAAGACATCACAACATCCAAGTTCCTCTGAGTACCTGGAAAGCCTTCCCAAGAAGGACAGGTGCACACAAGCCCAAACCATGAAGACTACAATAAATACCTAACTCTTGAATGCCCAGACACTGAAGAACATCCACATGCATCAAGAACATTCGGGAAAACATTAACTTACTAAATGAACTAAATACACCGTGACATATCCCAGAGAGGAAGAGATACGCGACCTTTCAGACAGAGAATTCAAAATAGCTGTTTTAAGGAAGCTCAACAAAATCCAAGATAACAGAGAAGAAAGTCAGAATCATATCAGATAATTTATAAAACAGATTGAAATAATTAAAAAGAATCTAGCAGAAATTCTGAAGCTGAAAAAGGCTATTGGTCTATTGAAGAATGCATCAGAGTCTCTCAGTAGCAAAATGATCAAGAAGAAAGAATTAGTTAAGTTTGAATACAGGCTATTTGAAAATACACAGTCAGGGAGACAAAAGAAAAAAAAAATAAAAAAGAAAAAGGTATGCCTACAAGATCTAGAGTCTCCAAAGAGCATATCTAAGAGGTATTAACCTTAAAAAGGAGGTGGACAAAGAGATAGGGGTAGAAAGTTTATTCAAAGGGATAATTACAAAGAACTTCCCAAACCTAGGGAATATATCAATATTCAAGTACAAAAAGGTTATAGGATACCAAGCAGATTTAATCCAAAGAAGACTACCTAAGGCATTTAATAATTAAACTCCCAAAGGTCAAGGATTTACAAATGATCCTAAAAGCAGCAAGAGAAAAGAAACAAATAACATATTATGGAGCTCTAATATGTCTAGCAGCAGACTTCTCAGTGGAAACCCTACAGGCCAAGAGTGAGTGGCATGACATATTCAAAGTGCTGAAGGAAAAAACTTTTACCATTGAATAGTATATCCAGCAAAAATATCCTTCAAATATGAAGGAGAAACTAAGACTTTTCCAAACAAAAGCTGAAGGATTTCATCAATATCAGACCTTTTCTATAAGAAATGACAAAGGTAGTTCTTCAGTCTGAAAAAGAGGAGGTAAATGAGCAATATGAAATCATGTGAAGGTATTCACTAATAAGAGTAAAAACACAAAAAAGTACAGAATATTATAACACCGTAATTGTAATGTGCAAACTATATCATGAGTAGAAAGACTAAATGGTGAACAAATAAAAAATAATAACTACAACTTTTCAAGACAGAGACAGTATAAGATATAAATAAAAACAATAAAAAGTTAAAAAGCAAGGAAATAAAGTATAGTGTTCACATTAGTTTACTCTTTGCTTGCGATTTTGTTGTTTGCACAATCAGTGTTAAGTTGTCATGGGTTCAAAATGATGGGTTATAAGATATTATTTGAAAGCCTCGCAGTAACAAATCAAAAATCATACAACAGATATACAAAATAAAAAGCAAGAAGTTAAAACATATCACCTGAGAAAATCATCTTCACTAAAAGGAAGACAGGAAGAAGGGAAAGAAGGAAGAGAAGACCAGAAAGCAACCAGAAAACAAATAACAAAATGGTAAGAGTAAGCCCTTGCTTATCAATAATAACATTGAATGTAAATGAACTAAATTCTTCAATCAAAAGTAACAAGAGTGGCTGAAAGGACAAAAATAAAAAGACGAAATAATCTGTTGCCTACAAGAAACACACTTCACCATAAGACATACATAGACTGAAAATAAAGGGATGGAAAAGGACATTTCATGCTAATGGAAACCAAAAAAGTTTATAAGTATGAATAGCTACACTTATATCAGACAAAATAGACTTCAAGACAAAAACTATAAAAAGAGACAAAGAAGGGCATTATATAATAATAAGATGGTCAATTCAGAAAGAGGATATAACAATTGTGACTATACATGTACTCAACATTGGAGCACATACATATGTAAAACAAATATTATTAAAGCTAAAGAGAGCAAAAATCCCAATACAATAATAGTTGGAAAATTTAACACCCTAATTTCAGCATTGGACAGATCATCCGGACGGAAAATCAACAAAGAAACATTGGGCTTAATCTGCACTATAGATCAAATTGACCTAATAGATATTTAGAGAACATTTCATCCAATGCCTGCAGAAAACACAATCTTCTCAGCACGTGGATAATTCTCAAGGATGAACCATATGTTAGGCCACAGAAAAGCCTTTAAAGATTTTTTAAAAACTGAAATTATATCAAGTATCTTTCTGAAAACAATGGAATAAAACTACAAATCAATAACAAGAGGGATTTTTGGAAACTATACAAATACATGAAAATTAAACAATATGCTCTTAAATAATAAAGATCAGAGCAGAAATAAAATTCAAACAAAAAATACCAAATATCAACAAAATGGAAAGTTGATGTTTTTAAAAGATAAACAAAATAGAAAAACCTTTGGCTCAACTAAGAAGAGAGCAGACCCAAATAAATAAAGAAGAAAAAGGAGACATTAACACCAAAACTACACAAATTCAAAGGATCATTAGAGGGTTCTATGAGCAACCACATGCCAACAAATTGGAAAAGCTAGAAGTAATTGATAAATTCGTAGACACATAAAACCTCCCAATATTAAGCCATGAATAAATCCAAAATCTGAACAGGCCAATAACAAGTAATAACATTGAAGCCATAATAAAAAGTCTCCCAGCAAAGAAAAGCCCAGGACCTGATGGCTTCATTGCTGAATTCTCCCAAATGTTTAAAGAATGAATAGCAATCTTACTCATACTATTCCAAAAAATAGAGAAGGTGAGAACACTTCCAAACTCATTCTATGAAGGCCGTTTTACCCTGACACCAAAACCAGACAATACTATATCAGAAAAGGAAAAATAAAGGTCAATATCACTGACAAACATTGATGCAAAAATTCTCAAGAAAATACTAGCAAACCAAATTCAACAACACATTAAGATGATCTTTCATCATGGCCAAGTGGGATTTATCCCAGGCATGCTAGGATGGCCCAATATATGCAAATCAATGTGATACATCATATCACATACAAAAACCATATGATCACGTCGATTAATGCTAAAAAAGCATTTGATAAAATTCAACATCCCTTCATGATAAAAACCCTTAAAAAAACTGGGTATAGAAGGAATAGACCTCAACACAATAAAAGTAATGTGCCGCAGACCCATATCATATTGAATGGAGAAAAATCTTAAAGCCTTTTCTCTAAGATCTGGAACAAAACAAGCATGCCCAGTTTTACAACTGTTGTCCAACATAGGATGGGAAACCCTAGTTAGTGCAGTCAGACAAGAGAAACAAATAAAAGCCATCCAAACTGGAAAGGAAATTTTACAGCAATTAGAAAAGAAGAAGTCAAATTGTCCTTGTTTGTAGATGACATGAGCTTGTATTTGGAAAAACCTAAAGACTCCACCAAATAACTATTAGAACTGATAAGAAAATTCAGTAAACTTCCAGGATACAAAATCAACATACAAAAATCAGTAGCATCTCTATATACCAACAGTGAACAATCTGAAAAAGAAATCAAGGAAGTAATTCAATTTATAATAGTTAAAATAAAATTAAATACCTAGGAATAAATTTAACCAAAGAAGTGAAAGCTCTCTATAATGAAAACTATAAAACACTGACGCAAGAAATTTTTTTCACACAAAAAGGAAAGATATTCCATATTCATTGATTGGTGGAATCAATATTGTTAAAACGTCCATACTGCCCAAAGCAATCTTCAGATTCAACGCAATTTCTATCAAAATACCAATAACATTCTTAACAGAAATAGAAAAAAAACAAAAAAGACCCAGAAGAGCCAAAGCTATCATCAGCAAAAATAAAAGAACTGGTGAAATCACATTGCCTGACTTCAAGCTATACTACAGAGCTATTGTATACAAGACAGCATAGTACTGGTGTAACAAGAAACACACAGACCAATAGAAGAGAGTAGAGAACCCAGAAACAAATCCATATGTCTACAATGAACTCATTTTTGAGAAAGGTACCAAGAACATACATTGCAGAAAGAACAGTCTCTTCAATAAATGATGCTGAGAAAACTGGCTATCCATATGCAAAAAAATGAAACCACCGCTATCTCTTACCATAAACAAGCATCAAATCAAAATGGATTAAACACTTAAATCTAAGACCGCAAACTATGAAACGACTAGAAGAAAACACCGGGGAAACTCTCTAGGACATTGGAGTAGTCAAGGATTTCTTGACTATAATACATAATCACAGGCAACCAAAGCAAAAATGGACAAATGGGATCATATTCAAATTATAAAGCCTCTGTACAGCTAAGGAAACAATCCACAAAGTGAAGAGACAACCCACAGAATGGGAGAAAATATTTGCAACCTACTCATCTGACAAGGGATTAGTAACCAGAATATGTAAGGAGCTCAAACAACTCTATAAGAAAATATCTAATAATCCAATTTTAAAGTGGGCAAAAGATTTGAACAGACATCTCTACAAAGAAGACATACAAATGGCAAACAGTTATATAAAAACATGCTCAACCTTATTGATCATTAGAGAAATGCAAACCAAAACTACAATGAGATATTATCTTACCCCAGTTATAATAAAATGGCTTTTATCCAAAACACAGGCAATAACAAATACTGGTAAGAATGTGGAGAAAAAGGAACCCTTGTACACGCTGGTGGGTATGTAAATTAGTACAACCACTATGAAGAAGAGTTTGGTAGTTCCTCGAAAAACCAAAAATAGAACTATCATACAATCCAGCAATTCCACTGCTAAGTATATACCCCCCAAAAAGGAAATCAGTATATTAAAGAGAAATCTGCACTCCCATGTTTATCACAGCACAATAGCCAAAAGTTAGGATCAACCTAAGTGTCCATCAACAGACGAATGGATAAAGAAAATGTAGTACATATACACAATGGAGTACTATTTAGCCATAAAAAAGAATGAGGTCCTGTCATTTGCAACAACATGAATGGAACTGGAGGTTAAGTGAAATAAGCCAGGCACAGAAAGAAAAACTTCACATGTTCTCACTTACTTGTGGGAGCTAAAAACTTAAAACAATTGAACTCATGGAGATAGAGAGAAGGATGGTTACCAGACACTGGGAAGGGTAGTATGTTTGGGAAGTGGGGATGATTAATGGGTATAAAAATAGAGTGGATAAACAAGATTTATTATTTGATAGCACAACAGGGTGATTATAGTCAACAATAATGTATTGGACATTTAAAAATAACTAGAATGACTAGGTGTGGTGGTTCATGCCTGTAATCCCAACACTTTGGTAGGCCAAGGTGGGAGGATCACTTGAGGTCAGGAGTTCGAGACCAGCCTGGTCAACACAGTGAAGCCCCGTCTCTACTTAAAAAAAAAAAAAGACAAAAATTAGCCAGGCGTGATGGTGAGCACCTGCAACCCCAGCTATTCCGGAAGCTGAGGCAGGAGAATTGCTTGAACCTGGGAGGTGGAGGCTGCAGTGAGCCAAGATCGTGCCACTACACTCTAGCCTGGGCAACAGAGTAAGACTGTCTCAAAAAATAAAAATAACTGGAAATATATAATTGAATGGTTTATAACACAAGGAAAGGATAAATGCTTGAGGTGCTGGATACCCCTTTTACCCTGACATGTTTAATACACATCATATGTCCGTATCAAAACATCTCATATACCCCATAAATATATACACCTATTATGTGACCACAAAAATTTGAAATTTTAAAAAATATCATTTTGAATCAAAACTCTCTGGGAGGAGGAGGAAGAGTTATTCCCATTTATCAAAAAAGGACACTAAGGATCAAAGTGATAAATTAACTTGCTCTAAGTCACCCAGTTAGCACCCAGCTAGAAAATATTATTAACAGTGACTATGTCTCAGAGATAGAATTATAAATTATTATTTTTCTGCTTTTTTTGTCATTCTATAAACAGAAATAAGAATATTTTTGAAATACTAAAGTGATATAAATTTCATTTCCCATATGTCATGTTATCCTGCAAGTCCCACCTACCTGATCAACAATATTCATCATTTCAGGTGGAAAGAGAAGTGTTGCTCAGTTTACATGTTCAAACCAGAATTCTAGCCCGCAGAAACAGAAAAGACGTGAAAGCTAACTCGGTTTGTTTTTTAAGGAGAATAAAGGGGGTTTCTAATATCCCTTCATATATCATAGATCATAAATCAAGAGAGTCAAGTCTGGCCAACTTGACCAGAATCTTACAAAAAGCCAAGGAGTAGACAACAAAAAAGATATGGCACTCCCACTACCTAGAGAGGAAAAGTGGAAAGCCCTTTGGGCACGGGGAAAACAAGCCCAGAGAGGAGAAAGAAAAAGAGAGAGGGAGAGAGCACAGGCAGTCATCAAGGAGGTCCTCAGTTCTACCCTCCACATCCAAAACTTAGGGAAAGTACAACAAAAATACCCCAGATAGTTTAAGGCAATGCCAAAACTAAAGGGGGGACTTGAATTTCACTTTCCATTTGGAATTTTGATAACAGAATAACTTGCAGGATATATGATTCCATTAGTCAAGTGGAAAGGACGGCAGAGTTGAACAATACAAAGTCATAGGGGAGGGATATGGAAGAGGAGTGCTGCTGAGTCACATTAGGTCATCGGCATCAGTAGGAGCCCAGTGGGGGCTCAGTCATCAGTGAGACATTATTACCCAAGTTCTCCATGGAAGAGCAACCATCTTCTATTTCCCTTGACTGGAAAACAGGCCACAAGTTACAAAACCCATAAAAGCATCAATGGTAGATGCAGGAAGAATAGCATCAGACACTCAAAGGTGAGGTAGCATGAGTTACACATCAGCCAGGGTTCAGTGGGAACCAGCAGAGGGTGAGTCCTCTTGGGATGGAACTCCTACTATCACGAGGTGATGCAAGCTTCTTTCTCTGCCCAGAGACCAATCAGGGAAAGAGAAGAAGGAAGGGAGTGTGAACACAGGGGTATGGCAGGGAGAGGAATCCTCTAAGACTTTCCATTTTACTAACAAAAGAAATGTGGGAGTCATCTGAAAGACACCCTCTTAAACCATAAGAGACTATAGCCTGGGATGGGAAGTTTTACTTTTTCCCTGACACCATCAACAACAGGAACAATATTAAGCCAGACACAGAAAAGTTAGAAACCTATATATCTGAGTTTCAGTTGATCAATTTTAAATGTGTTATGTGTTTTTCCTAAGAACAGCGACCATGTGTTTAGTACTAAGATGTGCCAGGCACTGGGCTTAAGGCCTTGCATTTATACAACAATCTCCTAAGGCAGGTGCTATCATTATCCTTGGATAAAAGAGCAAACGGTGCTTTGGAAAACTTATGTAAATTTGATCAAGATTAGACAGCAAATAAGTGACAGAGCTAAGATTTGAACCCAACGCCAGAATCCTCTCACTCTAACCACTATGTAATACTACCTATATGTTATTATTATACTCATTTTTCAGATGTTTAAAGAGTCCAGATGAGTGACCCAAACAGCGAGTGGCAGAGCTGGGGTTTAAACCAAAGCAGTCTGGCTCAAGATATGTAATTGCTATTTCTTGAACAATTTAAGTATTTTTAACAAATCTATTTATTGAAATTGTAAAATCTTACTGTTGCTTTCATAACTTATGTTTATAAGGAATATACAAACTATAGATTAGGGTGGTAGTAAATGAAAAATGAAAAGCAAAGAGAACATAAAGTAAGTTTGGCAAGGTTTCCTAGGTAGAAACTTTGTGAACTACAAGCTCTAGGAAGTGAAGGAGGAGTAGAATTATTAGTAGCTGGATGCTGGGAGCAGTGGAAGGAACCTAATTGTTGTAATCCAATGATGAGCAATTACAACTAACAACTGGCTGAAAAAAAAATTCTGTGGATTGTACATTCTCAGATCTCTCAAGGCAACCACACCTCCTACTGGAACAAAGCTTCTTATGGAACGACACACATACAGAGTAGAGTAGTGTTGGAGAGCCAAAGTCTTAGTGTACTCAGATTCAAAATACAGTGGTGGAAGGCATGGGATTGACAGATTAGACAATGTGATAGTAGTTGACGGCATTATAGGGCTAAGGTGGCCATGCAAGACCTTAGTAGTTGCAGCTGTATTAACTAAGGCACCTCGCGCCTGCTTTCAAACAGGGATGAATAACTGAAGAAACATAATTGGCTGTTATGCAGGGAGGAAGGGAGAAAGAGGATATGTAAATGTTGAAAGTATGGTTAAAACTAATGAAAAATATGCTCTAAATCCCAAATTAAAAATCACGTTAGGATTGCTTTGTCTGTAAAGAGGAAATTGCCTAGGAATTTTTTCTGAAATTCTTTCATAAGTACTTAGGGTAACATTGAGACTGAACAGATAGTTCTAGTTACTTAACTCAGTTTATTAAACTACAGTTGTGACAAGGCCAGTGTCTTGAATATGGATCCCAGGTCAGCCAACTGCCTTGTTTTGGAGCTCACAGCTGCATTCCAAACCTCAGCCTCAATGCTGAGGAGCCTATACACTGCTGTGTTTTGTATTTGGATTTACAATAAGCTGTGAACTACTTAAGAGCAGAAAATATATTTTTTTCATCTCTGTATCCTCTCAACCTTGCATAGTTACTGACACAGTACAGGCACTCAATAAATGTGTGCGTGCCAGCCACCACTTGTTCAGGAGCACAAAATGAGAGACTTTAATCCATCTTTTGTACATTTCAGTTGAAAGATGGACTAAAGCCTCTTTCAATTTGTGTGTGACTATTCTTAATGGTACCTGTGCTATGTTCCTTCAATGCTGAGGTAGGAGGAAAAAATGGTTGAATCTTTTGCTACAGTTACTTGCAAGTGTATAGGAAGGGTGGTATATAAACATAGTGGTGTTGAATATTGCTTATGAGGGATATTTATTTTACCAGAGAGTGAAAAAGTGAATGAAAAGTACATAATTGAGATGAAGTCCTCAGTTCCCTTTAGAAGGGAGATAGATTTCAAAAATTTGCCAACAGACAGGATTAAACGCCCATCAATGACCATTTGAAAAGGAAGCTGAATTACTACATGGGAGATTTCTACACTGCACCAGTAGATTTACTACTTCCCAAAGGTTTTTAAATTACATGTCTTCTAACTTAACTTTAAAATTCAAGTTTAATTTTATGAATTACCTTAAATGTGATCTATGTTGTTGTTCTTACCTGGTGTCATTCACCTTTTAGATCTGTATTTTTTATTTTTAAAATGTCACTTCCTTTTTCACAAAAAAAACATTAAAAATATCTGCCCTCTTCACACGTTCTAAGGAAAGTGCTATCATTGCCATTTTAATTCATCTGAGCTAGTGTACTGCTCTTTTTAGGCAACAATGCTCTAAATTAAATTATCTTATGTGTTTTAAAACCTTACCAAAATCTGAGATGAGTTCCTTCTCTGTGCTAGGCTTACTTTGAAACCCGTTAGACCATGAGATAGAAATTTCAGGACACCAAGACACAAAAGACCAATCAAAGCTCTCTGATCATTCTTCTCAGGCAACAGTAAGTAATATTCAAATATTACATCACAGTTTTAAGCCTTCTGTCAAAAGTGGGAAACCTTCACCCCACCGCCCCACAGTAAGCTAGGAACTCACCTGGTCCTGAGAGTTAAACACCCAAGTTTTGTGGACACAACAGCACAAGGGTTCTGCCTCCTTTTATTCATCCCCTGGGATAGAAATAAAGGGACCTTAACAAACCCAGTCATAACTCTGGTATCTTGTTTGAGGCATGTCCCTCTCAGTCCCATGGTTGAAACATTAGAACAGCAGTCAAGCATCATCTCTAGAGATTTCTCAAAGGAACCTAACAAATACTGCCTTCCCTTGTTTTAATAAATATAATTTATTTTCCTGAAAAGGAGCATACTGTTCTGAAGTAACTTAAAATTAGAAAGTCACAAATTAATTATCCTATTTTTTTATTATGGTAATTGCAGAGGGATAGGATAGTGGGCTTCAGGTCCATAAAGGGTATTTAATAAAGGTCTCCCACAACAATAAAGTGAATACTTGAACCAATGGTTGCTGTATTAATTAGGATACTTTCAGTTGCTAATGGCAAAAACTTAAGTAAGTCAATTAGCTTAGGTAAGAAAGGTCATTACCACATGACTGGTAAATAAGGGATTCAAAATGACAGCTAGACTCACCTCTCACACAGTGTCATCAGAGCTCCTCTCTCTCCATTTTTCAACTTTGCTTCTGGTTGTGCGCGCCAGCTTTCTTCTTCAGAAAAGCTTTCACATGCAGGAGGAAAGGTGGCTGCCCATGGACCAGATTCATGTCTTTTTGGCTTAGCAACCACAATAGGAAAGAAAGAATTTTTTCCCCAACATTCATTTATCTATCCCAGAAAGAAATCTGTATGGGCCATGTGGCTACCCCTGAGCCAATCACTTGGCCAAGTGGACAAAGGCATGTGTCTATAATGGTGGGATTACAGATAGGGTGAAGGCTAGACAGTTCCCTGAGCACCACTATATTTATATACCACCCTACTCATACACTTGCAAGATTTAGCAGGTATATGGCCAATACAATCACACATTTTAAAGTGACAGATGCTTTCCTTTGCAAAAAAAAAAAAAAAAAAAAAAAAAAAGCTATTGTTTATTTTTCACCAATATTAAGTTTTTAAAAACTTATTATGGAACTAGATTACTTAAAAATCATGTATCTCAAGATGCAAGAAAAACATTCACATTCAGTGGAGAAGACATCGACTCCCATTTATCACTCTGAAGAGCTTCTCACTGAAAGATGAATTTTTTTTTTTTCTTTTGAGACAGGGTCTCACTCCGATGCCCAAGCTGAAGTGCAGTGGCACCATCTTGGCTCAGTGCGGGCTTGACCTCCAGTGCTCAGGTGATTCTCCTACCTCAGTCTCTGGAGTAGGTGGGACTACAGGTGCACACCACCATGCCTGGCTAATTTTTGTATTTTTTGTAGAGACAGGGTTTTGCCATGTTGCCCAGGCTGATCTAAAACTCCTGAGCTCAAGCAATCCACCCACCTCAGTCTTCCAAAGTGGTGGGATTACAGGTGTGAGCCACTCCATCTGGCCTAAAAGATGAATATGAACATATCACCCAAGAAATTGACCTGGTAGCGACAGACAACCCAGTCATTGTCATCACCCTTTCCTATCAATGTTTTCATCTACAGGACAAAAGGCCATTGAGGGTCTGCTCCTGAGAAGTTCAGACACCAAAGTGCGATGGAAAACATGAGAGATGTCCATTTGGAAGGAGAGGGACTTGTTGCTTTTGTGGCTATAATAACTCTCTGATCCTAAAGAATATTTTTTAAGTGCTCAATGTAAGTGTGACTGGTCCCTGGACTAGAACCATACATGTAGCACTAAGAACATCCACCCTCCAGAAAATGTGATTGGAAAGGATGCTGCAATGTTTTGAATGTGCTTCGGCTAAATTAAAAATACAGAAAATCACCAGGGACCATTCTCCATAGGTATTTACATGAATACCATAATCTCCCAGTTTTCCTTGCATCTCCCTAGCTGTTACTTTTTGGTATCTACTGCTGGCACTTCTTCCTCTTCCTTGACCAAAACATAGTCTGATATTGCTCTGGCTTCCTTCTGATCTTCTTGCCTTCTCCATCTAGACACGTTCTTCAGGCAGTGGTATGGTTTGGATGTGTGTCCCCCTCCAAATTTCATGTTGAAATGTGATCCCCAGTGTTGGAGATGAGGCCTAGTGGGTAATGTTTGGGTCATGGGGGTGGACTCCTCACAAATGGCTTGGTGTGCTCCCCACAGTAAGGAGTGAGTTATCTATTAGTTCACAGGAGAGCTGGTTATTTTAAAAAGCCTGATATCTCTCTTGCTCCTTCTCTCTCCATGTGACACATCTGCTCCCTCTTCACCTTCCACCATGATTATAAGCTTCCTGACCCCTTCACCAGAAGCGGATGTCCCCCTATGCTTCTTGTACAGCCTGCAGAACTGTGAGCCAAATAAACCTCTTTTCTTTATAAATTACTCAGGCTTGGGTATTCCTTTATAGCAATGCAAAATAAACTAACACCATGGGGTCTCATCCATTACCCTCCAATTGCCATCTCCCAGCTGTCCACTTTCAAATCTACATGCAAACTCCAGTCCTCTCTCCTAAGCTTCAAACTGCTGGATCTAACTGCCTACTAAACATCTCTGCATGGCTGTCTCTGTGTCCAAAATATTAACTCTTCCTTTCCATACCTCAGCTCCAACTGCTCTTCCTCCAGCGTTCACCATCTCAGGAAATGATACCACCACCCAGCCCATTACTCAAGTCTGAAACCTGGGAGTCATCCTTGATCCCTTCTTCTCCCTCAGCAACTCCTTTCACATTTAAACAATCACAAGATCCTATTTCACTCCTAAATATTTTTCAAATGCTTAGTGACATAGATGTCCCTTCTCTATATGCCCACTAGTCCAACCTACCCTCATCCTTTGCCTAATGACTACAGTAGCTCCCCAAGCCCCTTAAAACCATTCTTGCCCCATCCTTCCACCAATCCATTCAGATCCAATTATACCAATCTCTGGCTTTAAAACGTTCAAAGGGTTTATAGCCCAGAGTGTCCAAAAGAAAGTATCGGGACTAATTGCCTCAGAATCCTACAGAGGAGCTTGTTAAAAGTATGGGCTCTTGAGCTGCACCAAACCCAAAGAATCAAAAGCTCTAGGAACAGGCTCAAGGCACTGAATTTTTAATCCTAAATCTTTATTAAGGTTTGCAGGCCCTCCATAATTTGACCACTTGCAGTTCCAGGTTAGGGCATTTCACAATATTGTCCTATAGATGACACTTTGTGCTTTTCCATGAGTCACACTCATGGCACTGGCTCCTGCTGGTCATACCACTGGTTAAATGTCTCATTCCTGCCGGAACATAAACTCCAGAGGGAACAGAAGCATGCTGTCTTGTTTACCATTTGTCCCTGGCACCCAGGACAATGGGCACAACATCTGACATTTAATATTCATTGGCATTGCCAGAATAAAAGAGAACTTAATTTGAAGGGCTTTCTCCAAAGTAGGGTTGGTTAAACGTACCTAAAAATGCCTTTCTTTGATGAGATAGTGAACAAGCCAAGGAACGGCTTGGATAACAGTAATTGGAGTAAGTTAATTAGTGGCCTGAAGGAGAAAGTTTACTTTTCAAAGTTAAATTACATTTGGAGATTCTTCTCTAGTCTCCAGTGAGATCAAATGAACAGAAATATACTTTGGACCACATTCAAGGAGTTTCTAATTATAAGTACTGTAAGGGGTAAACCCCAATCCAAAAAAATTTAAAAAGTAAAATTCTGGTATAAAAAGGGAGAGAAAGTGAAAGAGACCTCCTCTCCCTTTTCCTAGAGCATTTGCTTTAGAAAATTTCTAACTGTAAATTCTTTGAGATGTCTATAAATCTTTTCAAAAGCTAAACAAACCTTCTTGCCAGCTTTACAACCAAGGAATGTCTTTCTCAAGGACCTGGAAACCATCTCTTTGAAATGTAAACATCAAGGAAGAGAGTGCCCCTATCTCCTAGACTCCATGAGAGTTAGGTATCTGGCTCCAAATTGTAACTACCTCTCTGTCACAGAGATATGAGAAGTACTATCATTCCTTTGAGTAAAAGCAATTACCAAACACAAATGTCCACCCTCATTACCTGGTGAATCTAGGATGAACTATGTGCATGTGACAAATGGTGTTGCTACAACCTCTTCCTTACTTGGGGTGGGGGAGGGGGCAGCAGATATAGCAGGAACTCTATCTAGTCCATAGATTTAGGTATGTTAAAAGTTCCCATGTAACACCGAGGGATGTGAAACTGTTTTACTAGTTACCACTCTTTGTTAAGATCACTCCCATCACCAAAGGCAAAGCAACACTTTACTTATCAAGATCTTTGTCCTTTTTAGCCAAACCAACTTACCATGCTCTAAGAAAAAGAAAGGGGTTCATTTCCTTTTATACATAAGTAGATAACAAAGGTAACCCAATATTTTCATGTTCTAGAATTTTATATAAACAGAATCATGGAGTATTTGCTCCTGGTCTGGGTTCATTCACTCAGCGTAAGTATTTGAAGTTTCACCCATGTTGCTGCACATGTCAGTAGTCCATTCCTTTTTCTTTTCCTTGCAATATCTTTATTATACTATTCATACACTTCTCCTCCCACAGAACTCCATCATTTCAGGTTTACTATTGAGTATTCTTTCCTTTTTTTGTGGAGGGTGGTGTCTTTCTTTGTACCCCCACCATGTTACTAAGGTATACCTGATCTAAATTATACACATTTACAGTATACATGTAATGTTTTGATATATGTATACATTGTGAAATGATTAAATTAAGCTATTTAATATATCCATCACCTCACAGACTTATTTTTTTGTAGTAAGGGCATTAAATATCCAATATCTTAATAATTTTCAAGTATACAAAACATTATTAACTATAGTCACCATCTGTACAATAGAGCTCCAGAACAGTCTCATCTTGTCTAATTGAAATTTGTACCCTTTCACCAACATCTCCCCGTTCGTTTTGCCTGAAGTCCTTGACAACCACCATTCTACTCTCTGCTTCTATGAGTTTGACTTTTTGGGTTCCACATATAAGTCCATTCCTTTTCATTGCTAAATAGCACTCCATTGTATAAATATACCACAATATATTTATCTAGTCACCTGTGGAAGGACATTTTGGTTGTTTCTAGTTTAGGGCTATTACAAATAAAGCTATGATAAACTCTCATGTGCAAGTCTTTGTCCTAGAAGTAGAATGATATGGTAGATGTACATTTAATTTCATAATATAACTTAATAGCTTTAGGGGGCTTCTTTTGGTTATAAGCAATTACCTCTTCCACAACCAGTTCATTCTCCCCTCAGTACCCCCTACCTCCATACACACACTATTGATATGGTTTAGCTTTGTGTCCCCACCCAAACCTCATCTCAAATTGTAATCCCAGGTGTTGGGCGAGGAACCTGGTGGGAGGTGATTGGATCATGGGGCAGTTTCCTCCATGCTGTTCTCGTGATAGTGAGTTCTCAAGAGATCTGATGGTTTTATAAGGAGCTCTTCCCTTTTGCTTTCACTCTCTCTTTCTCCTGCCACCTTGCGAAGAAGGTGCTTGCTTCCCCTTCGCCTTCCACCATGACTATAAGTTTCCTGAGGCCTAACCCAGCCATGAGGAACTGTGAGTCAATTAAACAAACCTCTTTCCTTTATAAATTACCCAGTCTCAGGTATTCTTTATAGCAGTGTGAAAACAGACTAACACAACTATTATGCTTTGTTCCAATTTAAATACATAAGAGGTTTAATTTTATAACGGGAAGAAGAGGATATATTTGTGGAGAGAGGAACAAAGGTAGAAAGAAGAGGAAGAAATGTTGCAATGGGTCTCCTGAAGAGCTAATTTGACTATACATGTTTATGTGTAATTAATTTGTAGCATTATAGAGAGATATGTATACAACATCAAGTCAGGTTTTGCTTAAATGTGTATATCTTTTCATTAATATTTTAAAGCTATTACTACAGGTGGTCCTCACTGTTACAGGTTCTGTACACCATTCTAATATGCAGAAATTTCAGTTACCATAGTTTAATTAACACCAGTCCCTCAACAACATGGTTCAAATTTCAGTTACCATGTGAATTAAATATGAGTAACTGCATAAAATAAAAACTTCACTGCTAGCTCCTCAGTCCACAAATCACCATGTAAGTAACAGATGGGCATCGTGATCAGTGACCAGTCACATCATTTCTTCCCGAGTCTGTTGGTGATTGGCTACTGTGTGTGTGTGTTATTCAGTTCAGGCAGAAATGGCCAAGGGTGTAGTTGTGTTACCTTCTGGTCTCCCAGTAATAAATCTAAAGTGATATTTTACAAAATTGGATAACTGAAAGAGGGAATTCACCAAAAGATGAAAGTGCAGCAAGGAAACAAAAAGTGATTTCACTGGAAATGACATTCAAACTGAACATAAATGGGGTTACAGAAGAGAGAGCTAACTATGGGAATGTTGGCACTGCCACTGTTGGAAAGACTCTAGATATGCAGCCCGAGGGACACCGAGAAGGCAAACTTACGGACATAAATGAGGAAAGCGGCTGTGGGAAAAAGGATGAAGATGCCCTACAGGAACTGATGCCAGCAAAAAGTTCACATTAAGGCCAGGTGTGGTGGCTCATGCCTGTAATCCCAGCACTTTGGGAGGCCGAGGTGGGCAGATCACAAGGTCAGGAGTTCAAGACCAGCCTGGCCAACATGGCAAAACCCCGTTTCTACCAAAAATACAAAACTTAGCCAGACATGGTGACACACACCTGTGATCCCAGCGACTGGAGAGGCTGAGGCAGGAGAATCACTTGAACTCAGGAGGCGGAGGTTGTAGTGAGCAGAGATCTCACGACTGCACTCTAGCCTGGGCTACAGAGCGAGATTCCATCTCAAAAAAAAAAAATTTTTTTAAAGGTCACAGGACAATTATAATCCTTCCCACTGATTATGAAGATTGCTTTGCATAGTTTTTGCTTGCATGGTCCTTGCTATCATGCAAAGCAAGGACTGCCTCAACTCTTTATTCCTCATTAAATAAAACACAAGTACCTGAAACGGTATCTGTCACACAGTAAGTACTCAATATATGTCACCTATTGTTTCAAAGACATTACATACCATTTTTCACTTTTATTGCAAAGCTTCTTTTTTTCATGTCTATACTTGCTGCTCCTATTTTGCTCCTTCCATTCTCTCTTGAAATCATTTCAATCAGGCTTTGTCCACATTCCTTCACCAGAACTGCTCTCATCAAAGTCATCAATCACTGCTAAATGTCTAAATCCAATGACAGCTGTAAGTCTTACTTGATACACTTGACAACAGCATTTAATTCAATTAATCAAGAAAGACTGACTTCTAAACACCAACCTCCCCTGGTTTCCTCCTACCTTATAGACTGATCTTTTTCCATTTGCTTGCTAGTCACTACTCTCTCTGACATCTAAATGTCAGAGTGCCCTGGGGCTCAACCTTTGGATCTCTTCTCTAACTACAATTACTCCCTTGTTGACCTCATCCATTCTCATGATGTCAAATGCCATTCACACACGGATGGCCCCCAAATCTTCACCTCCAGGTCTGACCTTTCTTCTGAAATCCAAGCTTGTATGTCCAACTATCTATTCTACATCTCTCCTTATGGTGGCTACTAGACAACTGAAACTTAACTGTGCAAAAGCAAATTGATGATCCTTCCCAGACCTCTTCATCTTTCTTTATTTTTTTCTACTTCATAAAGGACACTTTAATTTACTGGAAACCTTGAATATAACTCTCTCTCTCTCTCACCCCCATCCTTCCTGCCCTCCACCCCACCCCAGCCTTCTCTTCCAACCCAACACTCTCAAATACACACTTAAGTCATCAGCATATTCTGTCAACCTCTGAGCTACTCCCATTTTAGAGGTAAAGAAACTGAGCCATGAAGAAGTTATTTACTGGTCCAAGGTCACAAAATTAATTTGCAGCAGAACTGAAATTGAAAACCAGGCAGCCTTGCTTTAGAGTTTTTAAATGGCAATTTCCTCAATTCTAGTCCTCAAGGATTCCAAAATATTGAGGTCTAATTTCCAGAGTGCTTTTGATAAAGACAAAACTAAACAATTTCTAACATTTCTTCCAATGAAACAATTCAATAAGTAAATGTATACCTAATACAAAACATAGCTTTGTAAACCAAAGCATAGTCTGTAATGAAGTTTTTCAGTTTTATAACCTCTGTGTTTGTATATATTATTCTTGAAAATTGAGAGCTTTTTCTGTTTCTTTATTTGTTTTTTAAAAATTCACAGTATATCACAACATTTTATCCATTATAACGGAATGCCCTAGCTAAAAGTAAATTCCAATTTTTTGGAAACCTTGAGGACTAGAAGTAAGGAAATTTGTTATTTAGAAACTACAGGTAGTTTTTATTCTTCTCTAGAAATAGATGATTGAAATCACCTTAACACACTGATTGTTGTGGCAAAAACACTCTTTTGTGTTGCAAAGATGAGGCAAAGAACTTATTCTCAAACAGGAAATGTTGAGAAAATCAAAAGCAATTTTCTCAGCAAGGAGGCAAGAAAACTGGATAAGCTTGATCTAATCTAATCTGATTTAATCACTATCCCAAGACTGACTTGGGGAAAGTGGTATTTGGGAAGACCCTCAGAAAAATCCTGATAACCTTCATCATCTAATAATATTTCTTTTCTCAGAGAAAGAGATGAAATGAGCAGATTGTAATTGTTGTCTGTTATTATTCAGTTATAGCAATGCCTATGTGTCTCTTTCCCAGATGTTCAACACTGAAGGATAAAAAAAATTGCACTTGAAAATCACTTGCTCAAAAACCTCTTTGAAGACTGTACTGGCATTTTTATTAGAAACACATATTTAAAACAAAACAAACCCCCACTTCATTTCCCAAACAAGGAAAGCCAGTTATGATAGGATGACATCATGAACCCATGTTTGCCATGAGAAGACAAGAAAAGTCTTCACTTGCTTCATTTGAAACAGTTGCCTGCCATTAGGTAGAACATTCATGATGGAGATTAGTGCTTTTATAAAAGAGACCACAGAGAGCTAGTTCTTCCTTCCACTATGTGAGGACCAGCAAGAAGTGGGCCTGTGCCAGACACCAAATCTGACAGCACCTTAATCTTGGACTTCCCAGCCTCTAGAACTGTGAGGAATAAATCTCTGTTGTTTATAACCCACCCAGTCTATGCTATTTTGTTATAGCAGCCTGCACAGACTAAGACATAGTCTCATCATTCTTTAGAACAAGCTTGTCCAATCCACGACCCATGGGCCACATGTGACTCAGGATGGCTTTGAATGTGACCCAACACAAATACATAAACTTTCTTAAAACATTATAAGATTTTTTGTGATTGTTTTTAGCTCATCAGCTATATTAGTGTTAGTGTATTTTATGTGTGGCCCAAAACAATTCTTCTTCTTCGAAAGTGGCTCAGGGAAGTTAAAAGATGAGACACTCCTGCTTTAGGACAATTAAAACAGTGGGAGAGGCTAGACCAAGCCAACAAATACAACTCTGCAGTCTGTGCTCAGTATGTGTTTCATGTATTCTGTCTTCCAAGCCTAATGTGAGGATGCTTCAGCCCAGAGGAAGTTGTGCCTCCTTGCAATTTGCACACAGACTCTGTATATGCTAGAAGTAGCCATGGGGCTAGAGGCCAAATGTTGTTTAGCATTATCTTTTATTGGGAATCAAATTTATTAAACTCTTTGATTTATCTTGATGCCCTGAATTTTCCAAATAATAGGGGATTAAAGGGATCAAAGTAATGCTAAGACCAGAAAGTGGGAGTTACTCCTAATTTTGGCAAACCTGTAAGATAAAGTATACACTACTTCTGGTGTTTTAGGGGAATTGGTTGCTTGGTTTTTTGCTTCTTGCTTTTATTCTATTTGGTCCCTAGGAAACATAACATTTCCTCAAAGCCATCATGCCCCAGTAATTTAGCTAAGATTTTCTATAGGCTGATTATCATATACGTCACTTACCAAGGCTAGCATTAATTACTGACAATGTTTGGAGGAGATAACCCAAGGCTCAATACCAACCAATGGGAAATGACCATTGGCAGCAGCTGCTCTGCTGCGTTGATTAAACGGGCTTTCTTGACTATATTAGAATGAGATGAGGACCCGGGGGTTTTCTGTGCTTCTTGTTGTTTACACTTAATTTCCAGTTTTATTGTGTTATTTGGCCCAAATCAAGAGTTTATATATGGCTAATAAGGTCAATTTTTATAAATGTTCCATAGATCTTTCAAGAATCCTTAGCCTTTAAATGAGGGTATATTATTAATTCTATTATTTGTACCCTTAAATGTGTTTTTGCATACTTGATCTGCAAAAATCTACTAGTGTTTTTCAACAAATGGTGCTGGAAGAACTAAATACTCATATGCAAAAAGTGAACTTCAAATACCTCACACCATATACAAAAATTAACTCAAAATAGATTATAGACTTAGAGTAAAACCTAAACCTATAAAACTTGTAGAGGAATAAAAAGATGAAATCTTTATGCCTTTGGCTGGGCAATGATTTCTTGGATCTGACATCAAAAACCTGATCTATTAAAGACAAAACTGATAAACTGAACTTCATGAAAATTTAGACATTCTCTTAGAAAGGCACTGTTGAGAGAATGAAAATACAACCCAGGCTGGGAGAAAAGATTTGCCAATCACAAATCTTATAAAGGACTGGAATCCAGAATATAAAAACTTCCAAAATTTAGTAAGAAAACAAACAACTTGTCATGGTTAACTTTCAAGTTTTAACTTGGCTAGGCCATTGTACTCAGTTTTTGGTCAACCAGTAGTCTAGATGTTGCTGTGAAGGTATTTTTTAGATGTAATTAACATTTAAATCAGTAGACTCTGAGTAAAGCAGATCACTCTCCATAATGTAGACAGACCTTCTCCAGTCAGGTGTTGGTCTAAAGAGGAAACAGTGAGGTTGCCCGAAGAAAAAGAAATTCTGCCTCCAGCCTTTGGACTTGAGACTGCATCATCTCTTCCCAAGGACTCCAGTGGCCAGCCTGCCCTACAGATTTTGGACTTGCCAGCCCCCACAATAATGTGAGCCAATTCCTTAAACAAGTACCTCTCTCTGTGTATACACACACACACACACACACACACACACAATTCTTTTTCTCTGGAGAACCCTATTACACACCCAATTTTTTAAATGAGCAAAAGATCTGAACTGACATTTCACCAAAGAAGATATACAGATGACAAATAAATACATGAAAAGATACTTAACATCATCAGTCATTTGCATTAGGGAAATGCAAATTAAAATACAATGAGACACCACTATACACCTATTTAAATGTCTAAAATCCTAATGAGTAAGCATATTAAATGTTGGCAAGAATATGGAGTAACAGAAATTCTCTCACATAGCTGGTGAGAATATAAAATGGAACAATAACTTTAGTAAACAGTTTAGCAGTTTCCTGAAATGTTAAACTCATACTCACCATATAACCCAGCCATTCCATTCATAGGTATTCTTCCAAGAGAAGCAAAACATATGTCCATACAAAGACTTGTTCATGAATGTTCACAGCATCTTTATTCATAATAGCCAAAAACAGAAACAACCCAAATGTCCATCAAAAGGTAAACCGATAAACAAATTGTCATATATCCATACAATGAAATGCTCCTTAGCAATAAAAAGTGTTGATACTTGCAAAAACTTGGATATCACAAAATAAATATGCTGAAAGAATACATACAAAACAAAGAGTATATGCTGTATAATTTCACTGATATAAAACTCCAGAAGATGTAAACTCATCTACAATGACAGAAAGATCAGTGGTTGACTAAGAATTGGAGAAAGGGCAGGAAGTGGGTGGAAGGAGGGATTATAAACAGACACAAGGAAACTTTTGGAATGGTGGAAATGTTCATTATGTTAACTATGGCATTATTTCACAGGCATAGACATATAATCATGAGGTCAGAAGTTAGAGGCCACCAGCCTGGCCAACGTGGTGAAATCCCATTTCTACTAAAAATACAAAAGATTAGCTGGGCGTGGTGGGGGATGCCTGTAATCCCAGCTACTCAGGAGGCTGAGGCAAGAGAATCACTTGAACCTGGGAGGCGGAGGTTGTAGTGAGCGGAGATCGCACCACTGCACTCCAGCCCAGGCGACAGTGCAAGACTCCATCTCAAAAAAAAAAAAAAAAAAAAAAAAAGTATGAAATTTTATAATTCAAATTTGTGTCGTTTATTGTATGTTGATTATATTTCAATAAAGTTATTCTTTAAAAAAGCTAGCACTGTATTTAAATTACTCCTTACATTCTAACAGATTTTGTTTTATATATTTGAGGGTTATACTATTTAGTGTCCAAAGTTTTATGACTATTTTCATTGTGAATTATGCCTTTTTGTTAAAAAATCATCCTCTCTGTAAATCATTTCACCCGAAATTTTATTTAGGCTAGTAGTAATGTAACCACTCTTCTCTGCAACGTTTGCATTTTTCGAACATGCATGTTTCCCTTTAGCCTGGAGTCTCCATCAGATATATGACACTGGACAAGTGACTTATCTGCCTCCATTTCCTTACCTGAAAAATGAGCAGTTTTCAAAGGGTTGCTATGAAGATTGAATGAGTTAATATTTATTAAATATTTGAAACAGGGTTTTGTAATCTTGACACTATATTTGGGGACTGAAAATCTGTTGTGGGGACTAGCCTGTGTATTTTAGAATGTTCAGTAGAATCCTTGGTCTCCAACCTACTAGATGCCAGTAGCAGTCTCCTCCCAGTTGTGCCAACAAAAATATCTCCAGACATTTCCAAATGTCCCCTGGGGGGCAAAACCACCTCCAGTTAAGAACCAATAATTTAAAACAATCTCTGGGAGGTAATAAAGGCTACATAAGCATTTGTTAAATAAGTGTTCCGTGGCAATTATTATGTGACCCTTTCTCCTTTCTGGGCCACCAGTCACTGCACCATGTAAAAACTCAGTGGTATGTCAGAAGCCCCATTGCCACAGACTACTACTTGATGTGGCCATACTTACCCTGGGGTCTCCCAGCCCACTGCTTCAGATGCTGTAGGTTCATAGCACAGAGAGCTCACTTTCTGTACCAAGCCCACTCCACCTCTAGCTCTCATCCCTCTAAATCAAACATGTCCAACCTGTGGCCCAGAATGGCGTTGAATGCAGCCCAACACAAATTCATAAACTTTCTTAAAACATAATGAAACTTCTTTGCAATTTTTTTTTTAGTTCATCAGATAACAGTAGTATCAGTGTATTTTATGTGTGGCCCAAGATAAATCTTCTTCCAGTGTGGTCCAGGAAGGCCAAAAGAGTGGACTTCCAGCCTTGTTGTAAATGAAGGAGTATTATTAGGTTCTCCCATAATTTCTTCTACTTATTTCTTGGGGATCTATTTTTTTGTTTTGTTTTGTTTTGTTTTTGAGATAGGGTGCCTCTCTCTCACCCAGGCTGGAATGCAGTGACACAATCTCGGCTCACTGAAACCTCTGCCTCCCAAGTTCAAGTGATCTCTGACCTCTGCCTCCCAAATAGTTGGGACTACAGGTGCACACCACCACACCCAGCAAAACTTTTGTATTTTTTGTAGAGATGGGGTTT
Organism: Piliocolobus tephrosceles; assembly: GCF_002776525.5. Lineage (NCBI taxonomy): Eukaryota > Metazoa > Chordata > Mammalia > Primates > Cercopithecidae > Piliocolobus > Piliocolobus tephrosceles. The sequence continues at coordinate 104,240,719 of NC_045446.1, read as the reverse complement.
CACCATGTTTCCCAGGCTGGCCTCCACCTCCTGGACTCAAGCCATCTGCCTGCCTCCACCTCCCGAAGGGCTGGGACTACAGGCATGAGCCACTGCACCCGCCAAAAGTTTTGAAAAAGCAACATTGCAGGCCAGTTCTAATGTCCCCTTTTGGCGTAACTCCTCCTGTGTGACAGTAAGTAGATGGATCCTAGTACTGAGGCATACAGATAGCCTTCTTCCCTATTTCCAGGGCTCATTTAGGGTTGGTCCTATTTGGGGATCATCTTAAGTAGTTTGGGGAATGCGTGGGAAGTCTGTGGAGGCTTAGCTTACATATTTCCTAGGCCTCTATCCTTGATATTTTTAGGACTAGCTCTCCTTCAAAACTGACCTTTTCTTCCCAAAAAGAAAAGATTTAGCTTTTCTCAGTCAAAAATGTGGAACAAACTGGATTTTACTAGAAAAACAATGTACTTAGGAACTCTTGGTAGGAACTAAAACATGTTTTTAAAACTCCTGCAAATTTTTTACCACCACAAAATAAAAATGCTAACAGTTTATAGATTTATTAATAAGTTAAATCCCTGAATCTTTGACTCTTGACAAATATCAGTGTTATGCTTTCACTACAGATAGATGTTTTCCTTTGGATTGCCTGATAAGTATACACAGTACACTGAAGTCACTTGAGATAAAATTCTGCAAGGAGTCAGAAGGTTATAAATGCTTGACATACTTAAATTTAGGATCACTATTGTATCATAAGAGAGATTATATTTCACAGCTATCTGTTGTCTGGAAGCTGTCTAACGAGATGTGTTATTTGTTGACTTACGGAACTGGCAAGGATCAGAGCTCACATGCTTCTGCCTCCAACTCAATTCTGCAATCGGGGCCACATCATCACTGCCAAATGACCATCTTCCCCCTGCAATAAAAGAAGACTAAACTGCTCTACATGAAATAAGAAGAAAAGGCTGGGAATATTTGCTCCTGAAGAAGAGGAAGAAAAGATGATAGGTAAAAAAAGAATAAGTTGAAATTTTAAAGCCAGTTCCAAACTGGGGAGAAGAAAATTGCAACAAGGAATGATACCATCCTAAATATACAAACTGGTTTTACAAATTAATTTTTGAAAAAAACAAAACCAAAAACACTACTCTCACAATAGAAAATTAGTAAAGGACATAATTCACATACAATGAAAACTGGATTCTCTCTCTCTCTCTCTCTCTCTCTATATATATATATATATATATGAAGTTAACAAGTAAAGGAATAAATGTAACAGAAAAAATATATCAAATTGCCAAAAATTATTTTTAAATATTATCCAATGCTGCTCACCAGGGGAAAAGGAAACGGGCACTGTCTTACACTGCTGGTGGTGGTATACATTAATACTGAACACTACATATAAACACAAAATCATAGTCTATTCTGTAATAGCATTATGGTTACAATACTAAGAAGGCTTGGGTTTTCAAAAATAGAGATATTAAAATCAAGACTGTAGTAGAGAAAGGAAGAGTAGAGAGTTACAGGATTGCAATACCAAAATTATTTTCACTGCAGAATTTCAACAAATTCATCTAAGTACCTTTCCTTTTTTCAAGCTACAAATAAATTTATTCAATAACTGTCAGAAAAATTACCTTCATACAGACTACATCTTCTGAGTCTAATGCAGCACTATTATAAGACAAAGAGAGAGATCAACTGAACAATCCTATGTGCCTGAAAACTAAAATAGTCTACTAAATAACACTTGTTTTAAAGCATGAGGGAAATTTGTTAAAGACTTCAAGCTAAATAAAAGCATTACCTGAAAAATGTATGGGCTGCAGCTATAACTAGATGTACAGGGAAACATTTTGATATTAATAACTAAACAATAAATATAAACATTTATTGAGTATTTTCTATGCGCCATGCAGTTGTTAAGTTCTTCATACATTATCACATTGACAGTTTTAAATTTATTTTTTATTCATTTTTTAGAGACAGGGTCTTCCTATATTGCCCAAGCTGGCCTTGAATTCCAGTGTTCAAATGATCCTCCTGCTTCAGCTTTCCAAGTAACTGGGACTATGTAATTGTATTTTTATTGTAAAATAAATAACTATGGAAATAAAACACGTGTATTTTAAAGGATAAAGATAATAAAGAAAACACATGGGTAAACACATTTGTAGTATGAAGGAAATATTGCCAAACTTTAGAAACTTCCTGTGAAGCCCTCTTCCAATCACATAACCTTCCTCCCTCACTAAGGTAAGCCACTATCCTGATTTTGCTGCCCTTCCTTCATAATCATTCCATTTATGTACACCCTAAAAATACATTGCTTAGCTTTGTCTGGTCTTTTAATTTTATTTAAATGCAATCACATAGTATTATTCTTTTGTAGCCTGCTTATTTTGCATAATTGTCTGTAAAAGTCACCCATGTTGCTGCATGTAACTGCAGATCTTTTTATTGCAGTATCATACACACACAATTAATTATGAATTGTACTGATGATAAATACTGGAGTTAGTTTCATTTTAGGGCTGTTATGAATATCCGCACACTTGTCTTCCTGTGCATATGTGTAAGATTTTCTCTACTTTAAATATCTAGAAGTAGAACCACTGGATCTTAGCATGAACACACATTTAAATTTACTAAGTAATGTCATGTGAGTCTCCAAAGTAGTTGAACCAATTTACATTCTCACCAGTAAGTGCTTAAGACTCACATTCTTAACCCCAGGTATGATCACACTTTATATTTGCCAATGTGGTTGGAATATAACAATTTCTTATTGTAGTTTAATATGAATTTCCTGATTAATAATGAAGTGAACATTTTTTTCCTGTTTATTCGACATTCAAGTTTCTCTTTTATGAAGTACTTGTTCTCATGCTTTCTTCATTTGTCTATTGCATTTCTTTTCTTGTTTTCTTGTAGGAAATATTTTTGTATATTAGGTATGAGTTTTTGTCAATTATATGATTTGCAATTATCTACACCTAGTTTGTGACTTGTGTCTTTATGGTAGATTTAGAGAAAAGAAATTCTTCATATTAATGCAATTGAATTTATTAGTCATTTCCATTATGCTATGTGCTCACGTGAACATGTGTGTATAGCTTTTAAAATTCATTCCTATGTATTTCATATTTTTCTAAGCTATTGTAAATGGTACATTTTTAAATTTTCATTTTTAACTGATATCTGCTGGTATATTAAAATGCAACTGATTTTTGTATGCAGATTACATACAATTGAATTACAATGGAGTTATGTCCTGATAAACCTAAAGTAATATGAAAATATCATGAGTCAAAAATGCATTTAATACCACAATAAACCCATTATAATGTCAAAAAACTAAGTCAAACCATTGTAGGTTGAGGATGGTCAGTAGTGATTTTCATATCCAACTAACTTGCCAAATTCTTATTTCTAAAATATATTTTCAGTCTGGGAAACAAGGTGAGACCCCACCTCTACAAAAAATTTAAAAATTTGTGAAGCACAGTGGTGTGCCTGTGGTCCCAGGTACTCTGGAGGCTGAGGCAGGAGGATCACTTGAGCCCAAGAGATGGAGGCTGTGGTGAGGCCATGTTTGTGCCACTGCACTTCAGCCTGGGCAACAGAGCAAGACCCTGTCTGAGACAAAAAAAAAAAAAAAAGTAAATATATATACAGTTCTTTTGGATGTTCCATGTAGATAATCAAATCATCTATTGAGGAGTTTTATTGCTTGCCCCAGTCCTAACATCTTTAATTTCTTTATTGACTATGTGGGCTAGCTCCAGTATGATGAACAACAGAATTAGTAGTAGGCATCCTTGACAAGTTCCTCAGTCTTGGGAATGCTATGAACTTGCACCATTAAGAATGATGTTTGATGTCTGCAGTATTGTTGTCTGTAGACTCCCCTTGCCAGGTTTAAGTAAATTGCCTTGTATTCCTAATTTGTTTGCTTTTTCCTTTAGTCACGAATGGATGGTGACATCTAACAAATGATTTCCTGCATCTATGAAGATGATCATACGATTTTTCTCCCTTAGAATGTTAATACGTTAATTTGATGTTTTAATATTTATTGAGTTCAAAATTCATTTTTTTTTTTTTTTTGAGATGGAGTCTCACTCTGTCTATCCAGGCTGGAATGCAGTGGCCCAATCACAGCTGACTGCTACCTCCACCTCCTTGGTTCAAGCGATTCTCCTACCTCAGTCTCCCAAATAGCTGGGATTACAAGCACACACTGCCATACCCAGCTAATTTTTGTATTTTTACTAGAGACGGGGTTTCGCCATGTTGGCCAGGCTGGTCTCAAACTCCTGACCTTAGGTGATCCGCCCAATGCGGCCTCCCAAAGTGCTGAGATTACAGGCATGAGCCACTATGCCCGGCCTCAAAATCCTTGCTTTATAACACTCCAATCATTGGTTCATACAAGCCATCTTTTATTTTTTTAATAATAAACACTGTGAACCCAATATAGGAACTAGAAAACTGACATTTTTATACAGCTAAGTGATCTTCCCTCCACCCCATCCTCCACCTCCCACACTCAAAATATTTCCTGAATCTTTTAATCACTCATGATATATCTATATGTCTCTCTATAAATAGATATGCACACAGGTATAGATATATTCCTGAAGAGTGGCTGAATTTAAGTTGCACTTTGAATATTAAGCATATTTAACCTTTTGGAACTTAATTATTTCACTCAATTTTATGTAGTAGAATTTTTGAATATAGATGTTGTTCAATCATTTTGTAGCCATATAATATTCACTTGAGAATGTGCTTTATCCATTCCCCTGTCCATGGGCATCTATCTGGATCATTTCCAGGTTTCTGCTTTATCAAATAATGCTGCTATGAACTTTTTGTACATTTCTCCTAGCATATATTTTCAAGTTTCTCCTGAACCTAGAAGTGGACATGCTTGGCAGATGAGTATACAAATGGTTAACTATTAAGATCATGCCAAACTGAGATACCATCTTACACCAGTTAGAATGGCAATCATTAAAAAGTCAGGAAACAACAGCTGCTGGAGAGGATGTGGAGAAATGGGAACACTTTTACACTGTTAGTGGGACTGTAAACTAGTTCAACCACTGTGGTAAATAGTGGGGCGATTCCTCAAGGATCTAGAACTAGGAATATCATTTGACCCAGCCATCCCATTACTGGGTATATATGCAAAGGATTATAAATCATGCTGCTATAAAGACACATGCACACCTATGTTTATTGTGGCACTATTCACAATGGCAAAGACTTGGAATCAACCCAAATGTCCATCAATGACAGACTGGATTAAAAAAATGTGGCACATATACACCTTGGAATACTATGCAGCCATAAAAAAGGATGAGTTAATGTCCTTTTTAGGGACATGGATGCAGCTAGAAACCATCATTCTCAGCAAACTATTGCAAGAACAGAAAACCAAACACCGCATGTTCTCACTCATAGGTGGGAATTGAACAATGAGATCACCTGGACACAGGAAGGGGAACATCACACACTGGGGCCTGTTGTGGGGTGGGGGAAGTGGGGACAGATAGCATTAGGAGATACACCTAATGTAAATGACGAGTTAATGGGTGCAGCACACCAACACAGCACATGTATACATATGTAACAAACCTGCATGTTGTGCACATGTACCCTAGAACATAAAGTATAAAAAATAAAAATAAAAATAAAAAAATAAATGCCAAACTGTCTCATAAAATGGCGGCACCAATGTACATTCCCACCAACAAACTTTAAGTGATATGGCTGATTCACATCCTCTCCAACTCTTGGTACTATCAGACCTTTCATTTTTGACATCAGAATAGGTATGAAATGGTTGTCATACTGTACCCTGATGTCATGTGTTGTTCACATTATTTTCTTAATCTTTTCTCTGTCTGCAGCACTTGAGTCTTGCTCATTCCTGATACTGGTTGTACGTCTTCTTTTTCCTTGAGCCATCTTGCCAAAAGTTTCAGTTGTATTATTCCTTTTAGCTTACTTGCTATTGAAACACTCTCTACTGAATATTCATTTTCTATTTCATTAATTTTTGCTCATAACTTTAACATTCTCTTCACTTTTATTCCTTCCTAATATAGAATTTATAGCTATAATTTTCCCTCAAAATCCTGTTTAGCTGTGCCTTAAAAGTTTTTATCTGTAGCATTTCCATGATCCTTCAGTTTAAAATATTTTCTATTTAAATTGTTTTGCGACCTGAATTTTATTTGAAACCATATACAATTTTTCAAATTACTCTTTAATTGTTGAGTCATAGCTTAATCACATTGTTCTCATAACATTCTCTGAATGATTCCAATTTTCTAATATTTGTCATAATTCTTTATCATGTGCCTGAAAAGAAGGTTTATCCTCAACTTGGTGGAGACAGTGCTCTATGTGTAAGCTCATTAGGACAAGTTTGTTAGAGGGAAATTATTGGTTCTCAACACGTATCAGAAAATAGGAAAAGCTGAAAAATAACTAAGCACAACTGAAGACATAAGCAAGAGACAAAGAGAGTACACCCAACGAAATTAAAAGAAAGAAAATAATAAAAGGTAGAACCCAAGAAAAAATAATGGAATGGTATAGGAAAAAAAAAAAAAAGGTTAATACTATCAGAAGCTTCTTCTAGAAAAAGACTATTGCTGATAACCTCAGGAAATAACAGTTCAACAAAATAACAATAGAATGCAAGCAAACAAAATATACTTAAATAAGGGAACAAATTATAGCTATAATAAAGACTTTAAAAGTAGTTTTATTATAAAATGCCTAGAGCCAAATATTTTTTAAAACCTATAATAAATAGAATGAAAAATTGTATTACCAATAAAATTAGCATACCATAAAATAGGAAACTTGAATAGACAACCATGAAAAATCGAAATAATGTTGCCCAATGATCTTATAGGGTGTCCCACTGAACTGAAACAGAGCATTTCTATGTTATATAAATTTAGCCAAAATTAGAAAAATTGTGGAAACTGCCCAATTCATTTTTCAGTTTGTCACAATCCTTGAAACTATCAGATGAGGACAGCAAAGGAAATTATAGGCCAATTTCACTAGCAAACATAGAAGGAAATCCACTCAATAAAATGTCAGCTAACAGAATCCACTCAGGTGTTTGAAAAAAATAACCCTAATAATACTTATTAGGTTTTATTCTAGAAATGCAAAGATAATTTAATATCAGAAAACCTATTAACATATTTCACAACAGGAATGTATTAAAGAAGAAAATACATGATTATCTCAATAGACTTAAGAAAGGCATTTGATAAAGTTCGCATTCAATTAAGATTTTAAAAAACTTTTTAACCTTGAAGGCTAGAAAGAAAACAACTTTCTTAACTTTTTGAAGACTATCTATCAATGCCCTCATCATAATTAATGGAGAAACTTTGATGTATTTCTTTTTAAGGCCAAAAAGATAAAAATGCCACCACCATAGCTACTGTTCAATATACTATATGACATTCTGGCAAATATAAGACAAGAAAAAGAAACAGGTTAAAACAATTGGAAGAGAAGAGAGGGTGTTCATTATTTGAAGCTGACCTGATAATCCACATAGAAAACCCAGGATAATTACCATCCAACTAAAAGGTATTACAAAAAAATTAAGACACAGTACTAAATCACAATAAGAAAAACAGTTGCATATGAGCAAAGACTAATGGAATAGAATTTAAAAGCTGAGAAAGAGACCCATTTGAAAACCTGGTGTATGATAGAGGTTGTATCACAAGCCAGTGGACAAAGGATAAATACTTTGGAAATGGTGATAGGAAAATTGGTATACTCCCTGGAAAATATTAAGTTGGATCCTTACCTCACATAATCTCCAAATGTGGACTTCAGAGGTATTAAAACCAAAAAGTGAAAAGCAAAAGTAAAATAAAAAGCAAATAAAAGTTTATCTAGATTATCTTCATGATCTTGATGTAGAGAACTATAAATATTAACAATGATCTTCTCTATACAGATTTATTATTTTCTAAGGTATTCACTTGTTATTTTATAATCAGAAAAAAAGACATACAAAAAAATACATGCACTTGTAATATTATTCTTCATTGTGGAGCAAGGATATTTCATCCAGCATCAACTTCACCCGCACAAAGTACTCCCAAAGATCTTGATCCTCTTCTAAATTTACTGAGCGGGCTTCTGGTTACTAATTCAATTTGCCAGTGCCCTAATGCTGGAAAAAGGAACACTCCCTATATCATAAATTAATATGGTATTTGGTCATTAGAAAAGAAGATCTCAGTGTAAATTGATCAGCATTCTGAATTAATACATCAGTCCCTGTGTGTTTGGTTGGAATAAGTTCCTCCTCAAGGGATTAGACCACTGTTGAGATACTGAAATCAAACTCTGGGCCTGTAGCATGAAGCCTAAAATTTAGGTACCCAACTGAGATGCTGCTCTAGAGTCTCTGAGTTGACCAGTTGGCCCATCACCCTCAATGATATCTATCCCTGATTCCTCATTACTCTTTATGTGCAATAAGGACTGGCCAGAATTAAGACTGTAAAAATCTTTCACTCATCTATTTACTCATTCACTAAGCAAACACTTACTAGGGCCCTATTAGAACCTAGCATGTCCCCTTTGTTAGCTCACCATGCTTCATCCAAGTTGATTTTCTGATAGTTCCAAGAATAAACTAAGTTATTTGCTACCACAAGGCCATTGTTCTCTGTGCCTCCTATAGCCTTCTTCCCATGTTCCCGGACTACACTGTCACCTAATCAAGGCAACTGCAATAACCATCCATTTTAAAGTAGCCTTTCTCCTCCTCAGCACCGACCATCATTTGTCTTTACCACAACATCTTCCTGTTTAATATGACAATTCTTTATTTACTTACGTATTGTCTAGCTTGCTCATTAGAACATTAACTCTATGAGGGCAGGGATACATCTAAGTCCTTGCTAGATTCCTAATTTTTACAACAATACTCAACACAAACTAGAATCCTCAATAAAAATGAATTAAGTAAAACAACAAATTCTTAATCATAAATTTTCTATCAAATAAATAATATCTAATTTAATTCTGCAGAAATTTGGGTGTATACTATCCTATTTAGGTAGTTTAAGCTACATATTTTCAAAGAAGAAATTTCCAAAGCATGGACCATTCTCCCATATAACTTTAGAACTTTTTAAAAATCAGTTGTCTATAACATCCCATTTCCAAGGGTCTTTCAGTAACTCAGTGTATAAAAGTATATGTCATGCTTTTCTCAAAACTGGTATTAACCACAGGAAACACATATCCATATTATTCAAACCTAAACTAAACTTAGGATTTAATTCAAATAAAATTATTTATAAAATTTTCAGATAATATCTGAAACTCTAAAATAATTTTAAAACTCATACCTGTTCCTTCTCCCCATCCATCCTCAGAAAAGCAATGTTTGAACATCAGGCTTCATGGCTAAAGCTCACAATTAACCACTTCAGAACATCAAAAGTGGAAAACCAAAGGTCAAATAACCAAAGAATCTGCAGCATTCCTAGAAAGACTGTATAAAGTCAGCAGTAGTGAGAAACACATGAACAAGGCATCTTCATTTATGCTCTGATCATTAACAGACTGTATAATTTCATTAAACTGAATTCTACAAGGCTCTTTTCAATATTTCTGAAGTGCTTTAATTTAATAACTTGTAAAACAAGAATAATTTTAGTAGTATAGCATGTCATTTCTCTCTTCTGTTGCCCTAGGAGAGGGTTTCAGACAAAAGTCCCAGGCATAAATACACTACTGAGTCCCAAACTCCAACAGAGGGACTGATATATGCCCCAGATGAAGTCTGAGTGTTTTTAAATCAATTTAAAGAACATTACTGGATTGTTATGTAGAAAATACAGACATAACTGAATTTTTCACAACACTAAATGTATTCAATTTAAAGTGCCTGTCCTTTATCATGAAATTCTCTCCTTTGTGTGTTTTAAAACGTCTTTTCTTTTATGAAATGATGGTGATTGCAGCTGGTGTTTTCAACATCCTGATTTGGCAAAATAAAAGTTGGCAACTTCTAGAGAGTACGCAAATAATGCTTTAAAAAATATATACTATTCATAGGCCAGGCGCAGTGGCTGAAGTCTGTAACCCCAGCACTTTGGGAGGCCGAGGCAGGTAGATCACGAGGTCAGGAGATCGAGACCATCCTGGCTAACACGGTGAAACCCCGTCTCTTCTAAAAACACAAAAAAATTAGCCGGGCGTGGTGGCGGGCACCTACTGTAGTCCCAGCTACTCGGGAGGCTAAGGCAGGAGAATGGTGGGAACCCGGGAGGCGGAGCTTGCAGTGAACTGAGATTGCACCACTGCACTCCAGTATGGGCGACAGAGCAAGACTCCGTCTCAAAAAAAAAAGAAAAGAAAAGAAAAAA